>NW_025765963.1:0-82450 GCF_003918875.1 Haliotis rubra
CTGCATGTTGATATGCCGACATAATGACAGCAGCCGTATCGCCGATTACGTCCGGTCATCGTAACATTATCCGGAAGCCGCCGTTACCGCTAATTGTCTACGTTTATTTCCACTCATTGGTCATCAGAAAGACTTTGAACAGCGCCTATTAATGCCACCATCAGTAAAGAACTGATTGCAGATTGCCGATCGACCAGTTGTATAATTCCAGATAAATCGTTGCCGCGATGCGTCAAAAGAACAGTTTGTTTGTTAATTGATATTCAATAACGGCGATCTGTAAATAACGTAGTTCGGACTCAACGAATCAACATCGTTTGTTAATCAATGCATCTACCAGACATGATGATGTCACCGCGAGAAGAGAAAGACGACCGTTCTGGCTGGCATAGGGCAGGGTACAGGGTTCAATAACAACAAAATACCGTTATTAGCTTAGACTTCAATCATGTTTACATATCAAATCGAACACGTATTGTTGTGACACGATACAACGTATAAGGTTCCGACGTTAATGATTGCGCAACATTATGAGCCGTCATTAATCGTTTTCATTACCGCATGACATGAAAGATTATTCTCCATCGATGTTAGTCTTTGAACGCTTGATGTTGCCGCATCCTTACTTCAGGTCAGCAAATGTTGACCATCATTAAATGGTCGCTCGCCTGAAGTGCCGTATCACCGACAAAATGTTCTATTATTTGCGAAAACGTTTCAATACGCACATCGCCTAATGAAGAGACGATACATCCCGCTTAGTCGTCATCAATTTAGTCAATATCGTGCTTCCGTATACAGCAGTACGTAGTATAGCGAAGAGTGGGGAAAGGGCGCGTAGGAGTTGTTATATAACGGAAAGTTAGTGAAGAGTGAAGCGAGCAAGTTTATATACAGGCTGATGCCGTTTTTACAAATATTCCAGTTAATAACAGCCATGGGGTGACGACCAGAAATGGGTCATTGATTACGTGGGGAACCCGGTCTTGGCGATGGTTATCATCTCAACCAATAATGCCGTTCGTTAAACAACAAAAGAACAACCAAACAAATCATCACTTCGAATAATCAATTTATTAAAACCAAGTTTGAGAAGAATCGAAGCGCATATTAACCTATGGCGGGTTTTGGGATAGTGATTGTTCCTTCCCGTCCGGTATTTTCAGCCATTTCTTACTTCAGTCACGCAAGGAGAAAGTCAGCATCTGCTTCGTTCAAAACGACGTGCATCATTAAGAACGTTTCGCCAACCGCCCAGCCTTCCTCCATTTTGCGCAGGACGATGATGATTTAACATATATGCGACGCCATACAGTCACGTTTGTTCTATCAGCATCATCAATGAATACAATTCGCACCATAATACCGGCTGGCGTTAACAAAGTTTGTATTCGGTCAGCAGTGGGTAAATTCCGTTTTCTCGATAGTCAACATAAAGGTCAACATCAGATGCGTGACGCGTCAATCAATGTATTAACACGATTATTGTTCATCAACACTAAGCTTTTGGGACTAAAGAAATTGTTCGTTTGTCACCTCCCGTCCAATTGACTATGTTCAATTCGCCGATGGTTGAATACGTTAAAAGAGGCGTAAACCGATACCACCAATTTCCAATATGTTTGTCATTCTTATAACGTGAAACTCAATGTGCGCGTAACCGTTTCAGGAATCCTTTGAAGTCGTTCAACATTGAATACAAATCCGTAATTTCTCCATGCGTTCGAAATATTGATCAGCGTTTGCTACGTAACGAGCCTTTATCGATTATAGGGGCGCATGGCTCTTCGTCGTCGCTCGGACTACAGTATTGAAACCATTTCGACATTTGAGTTGCATAGTGGCCGAGCGCATAACGTTGAAGCAAAAAGCAAATAAACCCACCATACATTATACCGTTCGTATCAGGCCGTATTTCGCTCACACTTCCGTAAAGACAAATTCCTTAAAACCGTACATAAAGCATAGCGAAGTTTATATTCCGTTTTCAATAAAATATTAACAAAAACTTTATCGATTTAGCGAAGCGTCTGATTTCTCAACCGCCGAGGTAGTCATATCCAATGGGCAGAAATTTAATATTCTTACATTTTCCGTGTTTATATCGCGAATAGATTCATCAGGCGAGCGTACCGCTATCAACGTTTACCAGTTCGCATGCGCTCGAAAAACCGGTTATCCAGGGGCAAAGCCCACATTGGTTGAACTCGACAGTTCGAAAATACCCGATGGGCGTAAGATCGTCCTTTACATGCGTTTAATATTTTGGTGGGTCGGCTGATGAAATTAACGTCATCATATCATCCTTACGATTTTAACCACATGCTCAATATTCATTGCTAATATAACTTTGCGTACGCAATTACGACAAACCGACTGAAAAGTAAAACAATAATTTTATCAATAATTCACGATTCAGCATGTAACATACGACATAAAAGTCATAGACATGTTAATTTCGATTGTCGTTACGCACGATTGGTGAAAACTATTATTTTATAAATTTCTTCCCGATCAGCTAAATCTCGGCTGTTATATCGCCTAAAATTCAATTTCGAAAGACACCACCTGGGCGTGAAGATGCATGGAAAGATATGGTCATCATTACCGATGTCATTAATAATTTTGAAACGTCATTTAGCGCAGCAGGGCGGGCAGGGCAGGGCAGGCCATCGGGCGACTTCATTCACCACCGCCCTTCCGCAACCTCCGTTACATTGATGGGCCTGCGTTTAAAGCGCTATCGTTCACGCCGAAAGACCTGTACTCGAATCCTTCGGCATAATGTGTATTCGGCGTCCCCGTTGCTGGAATATTGCCAGCAACCAAAATGAACAACGTCCGCCAAAGACCCGTCCCCAATCGATACTGGGTTATGTGCGAAAGGTTTATCATATCAGCAGTAAATGAGCCGTGCTTGGCAAAATAATCCGAAAGCAATTTCAAATTGTTTATGGCATTATGTCATTGTTTGAATCATGAAAAATAGCATCGTTATATTGAAAGCAGCAAAGAACATATAAAGCGATTTTGCTGCTCATTATAAAGTTTTAATAAGAATCATGCCATTGACGGTGAGAAAGATTCAACATAGGCATGCGCATTGTTGATTATCACAAAACCAACGAGCGTATTTCTCGACGATCAGAAAGATTTGGCCGCGTAAAGCTTCAGGAAATGCATTAATCGTTGGCGAGTCAGTATCATCGCATTCGTTCGTAATCAATCAACTTTACCTTAATAATTTATTTTCATAAGCTCTGGGGATATTTTACCGAGTGTTTGTCATACCATATTTGTACCAGCGAATTATTTGAAATTATCAGGGCGCATGGTGTCATTATCGAATAGTTGAAGCTTGAGAAATATTTTAAACATTTTGAGCATATTGGGATTATCAAAGATGATTTGTTGTTGGTATATTCAATAAAACAATTTCACGATACCAACCCCATTAAGAAATAAAAACTGGAAATATAGCAGAACGGCCGTATCAGCCTAATTATTTGTGAATAAGAAAGCGTAAAAACTCCGATCAAATCAACAACCCAGCAATAATGTGTTACGCTTGCCAAACAGGATATCATTTTTAAAAGTAAGTTCTCGATGTACCATGTCTCCAGAAGAATTTGTCGCCAGTTCTCGGCTCGTCCTTCCGGTCAACACGAAGGACGACGTGACTGGCCAGATTAACGTCTTTATCGCGCCTACCAATGAGAAACAGTCGTTCCTTCAAAATGAAAGGGCTCTAGGCGAGACTCGATAGAACCTCGAGTAATTCAAGTTTCGTTTCATTTGCACTGGGAGGGGAGGCTTTTTGAGTAGTATTTCGTGACACTGCGTCACTTCCAGGCTCATTGTTACCGTTCAAATGTCAGAAATGATGATAATTGGCGATGCCACTGAGATGATGATGATGATGACGATAAGATAGTGTACGCTCGTGCCGCATAATTTACAATTAAATTGTGCTCCGCTTCGTGAAAGCGATGATGAGATTCGTCATGAGTGTTTACACGGCTTCCGGTGATAGCTTTTCGATGCTGAAACAAATGCGCGCCAAACCGACCGAAAGCGCCAGACAGTCAGCCGAAAGTTACATATATCGCCCGCCAAACTACGGAGCCCGTGCCGCAGGCCTGAAGTCACCGGTTGTTCACGTCGAACTGCCCACCGCCACCCATCCACGACGGCCGCACCGCCAACGCACAGCACAGCACAGCACGTTACCGCACCGTTATAATATTGGTGTTAGGATCATTAATGCTGTCACCATTGTTAACTGCACAAGCTGTTAACGATGGTGAGAATATCAAAGCCGCCGTACAGAACGTACCGAATATGTGCAACAGAAAAAAAGAAAAATTTCCGATTTCGTTCACGGTTGCTCTCGAACATGGATGATAATCAGATGGTGTAGCATGTCGGTACTACGTAGATCATGACAATAAATCAGCGGTCGATGGAAGGTTTGTTAACCGATGCAGAAGGCACCCAGCATAACAGTTCGACGATACCGCACCCAAATTGCGTCGCGCGCAAGTTTGTGTCACAAGAAACTAATCGAAACAACGATACTATCGCGTCAAGATTAGGTATATCGCACCGTATTTTCCACGTATTGATTGCGTTGAAATAATATTACATTGGTATAGCGTATACGTCGATTACGTCCAACATTGCGAACATTACGCCCGATTATCTGATCCGTTACCATCATTCATAGATATGTTCGACCATCATTAATCGAAAGACTTTGAACAGCGTTTATTAATGTTGTTTATCCTCCTTCAGGTAGTAAACCGGCCGCAGATTGCCGATCGACCGTCATAAACAATTCCAGTCTCGAAAATGGCCATTTCGTCATGAACATAGTTCGTTCGTTGCCTAACGTCGATACGGCAGTAAACATCGCAGGACCATCATCCGAATACGAAGAATCATCGCCGCAATTTTATTGTCGATTTATTACGCCCGTCAGTGAATCAACAACAATCAACAATCAACAACAACAACAACAACCGTTAAATTGCCAGGTTGCTGGCCATAATTTATTCACCGATGTTTCGTTAATATTCAGTGGTTCGCTCCACGCCCATCGGGTTCACGATGATACCTGCGTTCATTTCGGTGACCGTCAGCGAAGTTTATCGCAAAACCACCAGTCAAAGTCAGTCATCAGTCAAGTTACCAAAACATCGTGCGTTGATTATACATCCGAGCCGTCCAACATTTGGCAACATAAGTCGCTTATCTCGTTTTACCGCGAGATCCGAGCTTTCATTAATGCGAGTAGGTATGACTTCCAACGTATCCTCAGGCACGTTCATACATTTAAGCGAAGTAATGCGTGCGAAAAGGCAAAGCGCGTGCGCGGTAAAGAGTTGAGAGGTATATATATATATATATATATATATATATATATATATATATATATATATATATATATATATATAGCATATATTAAACCAACAATATCAACATTACGATGCAATTATCTTCCGCCACATTGTAATCGTATATTCATTTCATAAATAGAACAGAATACGAACAATTCAGTCGGACAGGAATTCAGCCAACTTCAAGATTTAGCAGATCATAATGATTCAATGCCGGTTTGTTACGTTATCATGGATAGCTTCCGCACGCACTAACGCCACCATCGCTAACGCGACGACGATATCGAATCGAACAAACAATTATTGTTGATCGATTGGCACCATATATACCGTTATCATGTTCAACACCGCCCATAGCGCAACGCGAGCTCAGTCATATGATATGAAAGCTGTTATTCACCCATCATTGTCATTAAATGGAAAGTTGCGTTTAGCGTTACATTGATCTGCCGATTGAAACCGTTCGTGCGGTACGCCAGTTCGCCACTGTCAATACGGCAGACGACAGCGACGTTGATTCGTTCAGTCGGAAGCTGTCAAACCGTTTATGCCCTAAACAGCTATCTGTCTACGTATTAACAAATACTAATCAACTCATTCGTGACCGCGCCTGCCGTAGCCGCCGCAGCCGCAGCGGTTACGCGCGCGTACGATCAACGATCAACCTAACGTTCGTCCGTCCGCCCGCCGTATTATGCAGGCAGGCAGTGAGTGAATAACGAATGAATGAACAACGAATGATCAATCGAACAAACAAACAGTCGTCGAAACAAACAAACAAAACAAAACGAACCAACAACATTCGTCTGCATCAAGAATAGTAAGCAGTTGGTATTTTTCATGTATATCGTGTTGATATAACAATACATAATATGCGTATATGGCGGTTCCGATAAACGACTAACATTGCGCAACATAGAAGAAATAAGCTACCACACCGTTCATCATCGGCAATGATATGAAAGATTGTTTCTCCCTCCAATGTTGTAAGTCTGAACAGCGTTTCATCGTTGCCGCATTCATTGCCGTATTGCTCGACAGCCTAAAGCCCGCAAACACAAATGCATCCAATACGCAATTCACTCAATATTCGAGCAAGACATCGCCTTTCATTTTGAAGAATTATCATTATGAATGCATTTGAAGCCGAGATGCCTATATACCCTGCGCATCGACCGCAATGCGTCGTCATTATCCAGAGGGTAAAGGGCCGTCAAAGCTCCAAATTTATTACGAGTTTAACACCAGCACATCGCCGCCAACAAAGAGTGTCAGCAACCGTTCTATCGTACCGTTCGCATTAATTTAGTGGAAACGTTCGTTACGCGTCATCATCCTCGCCAATTCCATCAATGCCCTGACGCATACATTAACAGATGCATATACGGTTGATTGGCGATAAGAAGATTAAATATTGCCATTATGCTGAAGAATACGCTGATTATTAAATATTAAAGACAATAGATACGAAGAAAGAAGATACAGCGAGCGATGGCCACATTAAGATTAGAAAGATGGCATCAACAGATGGTCACTATAATTAAGGCCTGCCTATATTCATTTCAGCCGATTTGGCAGCGTTTTCGACGGCAGCGATAATATGTACTTACGGTTCTTTGGTGAATGAATAAAGCCAGCAGTACATACGCGTCAGCCAAAGGTGCGTAGCGAATCAACATGACTTTACTCAACCTTTCATTAACTAGGTGCTGACGTTAGTTTTTGCGCCCTCTTTCACGTTTCACACGAATTAGCAACAAGAAATATGCAGACATTACGGCGAACGGGGATTCAATACCGGTTCAAGATGTATTGGTCGACAACTATTTTCGTTACTTTCCGTCGACGATATCGTACTGTTTTCAGTACGTTAGCGGTTTGTTCGAAATAGATAATTATCGACATTTTCTCGACCAACATAACTGTGCAAACAGAAAATCAAAATCATCGTCTTTAAGAAAAGGTGGCAAACTCTCAAATTAGAAAAATGGCATAACCAATCAAAACTACCAGTGCCTATAGCTATCTTCGGCGTATATTTTCAGGTTTTCCGGTTCAAACACGTCGCCTGAAAATTTAATCGAAAGCCTGTAAAATATGAAGATCGTTATGAAATGTAACATGATATGTTGATAAGTCCAACACTTCTAGCGTATTCTCGAGATATGGGATCACAACAATAAGACGCATTGAAAGTTATTCATTAGAAGCGCTGGTGTAAACGAACATTACGTGGTCAGATGGCTTCATTTATATTCAGGTAGACTTCGTTTATACCTTCCACGTTGCTAAAGCGAGCGATATTAGGGAGTTGTCAATAAAACTGGTTATGTGGTTATGCGGTGATCACAATGGAATTGCCAGCATGTCAATTTTATCATATTCTTTACAATAAAAGAACGAAAGATATCTGATTTCAAATTAGTCGGAATCACTGACTTTGGTCCACAAAATGCTTGATATTGATAACAATGAGTTCGACATGTTTCTGGACATTTCAGCAAAAATCGGCGCAGTACCGTTTCGTTGCTCTTCCCATTTAATTATTTATTGAAACCGGCGGCATGCAGTATACAAAGAGAAATCAGAATACGTCGTTATGTAATATGAGCAGCCGCCGAGATTTAACCACATTTCTTCTGCTCCGCGTCCAGCCATGATTCCGGTTTGAACAAAATACTAAAGCCACAATTATTATAAGGTCCGCGTAAGAACATTACCGAATTATCAGATACCGGTCAATATCAATATCGGCTGCTAAATCCGGCAATGCACATCTATTCGCCGCGAGACAAGAAAGCATACCGTACTGCCCGGCCTTAAGTACCGAAAGACGATTGATCGATAAATATTACGATACATTATTGAAGCTGATGAAAATACAACAGCCATTAGGCCAGTTGAGCTGGCTGATACATACATTACATTGAAGACAATAGCCATTAGCTGGAATACGAAGACACATTGTTAGCCAATATCATTAGCCATGAGCTACGATACATTGAATAACATTGAATATTGAATATTAATAATATCATTGAACATTGAATGAAACATCATTGAAGGCCATTAGCCATTGGCTACGCTGGATGAGCCACATTAAGCACATTAACATTAACATACATGACACCATACATACACAAAGACAATATTGAGATAGGCGCGCGCGCGTAAGATGCGCGCGAAAGGAAAGTGAGCGAGCGAGCGGGTATATGGTTGCTTGAAATATTCCAGACGTATCATCATGTACATCGCAGCCACCGATACGTACTACGAATCGAACTCAAACCCTGGCGTGACTATAACGCCTGTCGGCACTGCTGTCAGTCAAACGGGTTCAAAGGAACAACAAATAGATAATGGGCGGGGTTGGGTCAAAGAGAGGGGAGGAGAGAAGTCAGAAACGAGCAGTGCCCCGAAAGTGATCGGCAAAGAATTGAAAGTATATAGCGAGGACAGGAGATAACCGAAGCAGAGGTCGCCACCACCACTTCCCGGTCATACGCGCCTTCGGTTTGATCCCCAGCCCTCGATCCTCTTCGATCAAACACCTCGATTCCAGGTCAGTTTTCGGCGGCAAGCGGGTAGTTACTCCAGAAATCATGCGTGGTTTCACTGAATTTCGTAGAAATTCATCCGTTTCGAAGCATTAAGAAAGCCAATCGTCTCGGTGTTTTACGATTATTCGAAAGTAACAGTTAAAGAATATAAAGTTAATGTATTATTCGTCAAGTGAGTACGTAATCCGTATTCTGGTGTTCATGGAATATTGCCGAAACACCACCAACATGACTTCATCAGCAGCGAACACCATACTCATCGTTTTCATTCACGTTATCAGCCGCCCGTTTCATTACGATAACAATATCTTTCCGCCAGCCGAAGAAACGATTATTAAATTGCCTGACGCCGTTTCTTTAAATTCCGCAACTTTCGCGTTAGTGTGACGAACCTAGATATAATCGATGGGCCGGTGCATTACAGAATTAATATTAAGGTTATTTATTATGCTCAATATAAAAGCGTAAAATGATCGAGTCTTCATCGGTTAACGAAGATTCCAGCGCATACGTTATTTGCCCGACAATTTTGTCTGATTCTCCTCTACCAAAATATGACAAACATATGTCTCATTAATTCACATTGGCTACATATAATATGGTTGTTATGCCGCACGCAATAGAATCGTTCAGATCCGTGAGTCTTCGACCAAACACCATATCAAAATCGATTTTGTTACCGCGGAATTCATATGTTTTCCCAGAAATAAGTTGAAATATCCGGTCGTTACGCATATAGCATCGCTCGCAAAGTCAGTAGCAGAAAAGTTCATGACGGCCCGTTCACGCATTAACTCTATCAGTTCATACACCACGGTTCAGCCCACAGGTTCACGTTGCAAGGCGAGCAGCATCTCGAGCGACATTCGGAAACAAGCGATGAACATTGCAACCGCTTCATTTCAGTTTCATGAGCATACATGCATTATCGAGCGTGTAAGATCGGCATCCGTAACCGATAAGTACGGGAAATAATACGTTATCAATGTTAAAGAAGAACAGTTATGATCGCGATAGTTTATGACGACCAGTATCAATTTCGGCGTAAGACCAGGAACACGATCGCGGGTTTGAATTCATACCGTTTCAAGTCTGCCCGTCTGTCTCGTTCAAGTTTCTCTTTAAATGTTCATATCAGTCTTTAAAGTTACGTAAGCATGAAATGAGTAATGCGGCGGCTGAAGAGTTCAACTCATTTCACCAAAGAACACACCGATGCATAAACAACAATAAAACCCGCTATTTACCGATCCTTGAATGACGATAAACGATTCCGACGAGACGGCACATTTCAGACGAAATGAAATCGGTTCACCAATCTTACCCACATCTACATGCAGCCGCACCAGTTTCAACCGACCTGTTATCATGGATCGCCAACCTCTTCTCAAACACCGACCACGCATCAGTGTCTGAAGATCGAAGCCAGGGCGCTTGTGATCCTTTGCCGTGAAGACTGGGGTTTCCAGATTCATAAAGGTCAGTCGTCAGGAACTCGACTCATTAATTATAAAACACCGTAATGCCAGCCACGTATTCGCACTTCTGCGTTCCGTATTGGTTTCACGTTCGTCAATTGAATCGGCAGTTCATCACTTTGTATAAACCTTCGATTGTGGACAGACCAAATTTCCGGAAAGTTCAGATGCCAATTAAGAGTGGAGCCGATGGATTTGACTTAGCCTTTTGTTTACACTCCAGGTTTATCACGGAACAGCCGATTCATGCGCATACCGGTTGACTGGTGTAAAAGTTCAAACCCTTATTTCACCGAGTCGAACCGGAAGGTCGTTTAATTTTCGATCCATAAACCAATACTCGAGATACTTTGACGTAACCGACCAAACTGACAGCCACCGTAGGTTGTGAGTCTTCGTTTCGGGAAGAACATTGGCCGTTTGAAGAGCACTGATCAATATGTCAGACTCCAGTTAAAGTTTGCAACAATTTGCAAAGTATTGTTCCACAGAAATGAGAGTCTTCGTTGGTCGTCTAGATTGCAATTAAAGTTCGAATAGACAGAAAGACTTCAATATTCAGTCAACAAAAAGAATTATTCACAGTATATCAATATTCGAACATAATTTGCTCAACAGTTCGAAAGTTGTCGAGGCAGCACCAAACTAAACGCGTGGCGGTCAGATAATTCGGTAGAACTTCTGGCTAGACAGCGCTACCGAAATAAAAAGGCTTCGATCATAGACACAGCTGGGGATATGAGGTCATTGCATTTAGCTTCCCAAGTCATAAAGCGTTAGGTGAGCCGTTGCGAAGAAAACGATATGCCGATATTTACGCAACATTTCGTCACATATTCAAGAAAGTTAGAAAAATTCTGGAGAAGAAAAAAAGGAATAATGAAAAGTTCATTCTTCAAAGTCGCCCAAAGTTCGTCCGGGGCTAGATCAGTAGTGGTGCGTTCATCATCGAACGCTAGATTGCAGTGACGCAAGCCGATCATCGAACGATTGCAGGGCGTGTTGATCAACGTTGAAATGCGGTGACGTGCCGATCATTGAACAAGCAGATCGCAGGACGCCGACAGCCGAACGTTGTGACCGCAGGATGCAAGCCGGTCGCCGAACTGAAGCGACAGCAGTGACGTACCATCACCGAACCAGCGATCGCAGTGACGTTGATCATTGAATCACAGACATAACAAGCGACTGCGTGACGTGCTGATCATTGAATTAGACCGTATGACGTGCTGATCATTGAACGTTGGTGACGTAAGTGATGCCGATCATTGAACAAAGCCAGATCGCAGACGCCGATCACGAAGTTAGATCAGCGACGTTGAATACGTCCACGTGTTAACCAGCAGATCGTAGGATGTGTTGACGACAACGTTAAAGACGCAGTGATGCTCATCGCCGAACAGTTAGATCGCAGATGCTGATCATTGAACAGTTAGACGTAGGATGCTGAACATCGAACAAGTTAGACGCAGGAGTTGACGATAACGTTAGATTGGTGATGCTCATCATCGAACCAAAGCGACGCCAGATCCAACCCGGTTATGATCCACTTTGTTCATCAGTCAGATTTGATCGCCTGACTTTCTCCCTTCACTTCGATGTTCGGGTAGCTTGACGATGACTATTGTGCTTCATTCGCACAGTTAGCCGATTATCAGGCATTATAATGCGGAAGCGTGATCCACAATATCCAACAAGCTCACAACTTGCACTTTGAAAGCCGACCGTTTAAAGCGTAGCATCTTCAAAGCGGTTGTATTTGGCGAATACCGAATGTTTCGTAAGATACCAAAATTATTTCAAACACGTCTATTTCAACTGGTGGTCTCAGCCTTCTTCAACTTTCTTCAGCTTACAAACAGTCAAAACAATGCTAAAGCGTTGCCGAGGCAATATGTTTTAAATTGAGTCATAATTGTGAATTCACAATAATTTGCTGGTCATATAGCCCGACATACCGTTGCGATCTCTTTAATACCTGCCAAGTCGGCCGTTCGACGTATAGATCTGTCTTTACGCATTGGCCAAAACTTTCCGTTCGAATTGAAACGATCAGCGGGCTCTGTCAGCACTTATTTATAAACATTGGTTAGTTCACCAGTTTTGCGCTTCACTTCGAACCCTTCACTCCTGACCGCCAGTTCTCGAGCCGATAGAACTGAAATGGGGTGTTTGGTAGCATTACCTTCGTAATAAGCCATTCCGCCGGTATTTTGAGCGAGATAATGGCAGTTTTTGTCATTTTTTCGCACGCTTAGCATCCTGTTTCTGGTCAGTGGGTTATCAATGCAATGAAAGCGAAATAAAGATGGCGAAACATGAAACCAGTTCACGCATTCCCCACCATGAGAAATAGCCAGTACCAGCGGTTGTTACATCTGGACAAGCACCGACTTCTCTGACATCTTTTCATTCACAAAAGGTTTGAAGTGCGCGTAATGTTTGGTTATGCGATACATTCTTTACGGTATGTACACCGTCCTTGATTATTCCTCTTCGCTGTGGTGCGGTTCATATGAAAATAATGCCGATGTAATTCAGTTTTCTCTGCCTTCTCCATGCCGATGAAACAACTGTCGAGCCTCGGAGAACAACTGGTAATAGATACAGCGTTCTTTCATTTTGTCTTCATTAGCCGTTGGCGCTGACGTCCTTCATTGTCAAACATCGGCCTGCATCGTTAACAGTAAACCGACTGCTTATGCTGCTCGTAGATGGTCATTTCGTGAGTATTATCGCAGCAGCGCTTAAAAGCGGTTTATTGGCTGCGTGTTTATCAAAATGCTTACCGCGTATACTCTTCACGCATTACGAATTTAACAGCGGCTGGTCTTTTATAAAAGCAACACTTTACTTCTGTTCAATACGAAAAGTCTCCAGCCTGACACAGCGATTCGAGCCAAATCCTCAATAAAGCTCAGCATTGAAATTCAACGATCATTCCAATCATCACCAGGCATGATCGAAAGTTCACATTAGTTATCTTCGCCGGTATCGATATATTACCCTAATTTCAGTTCGATGGTCCGATAATGTATGCCAGTTATATACCAGAATTTACCGGGTGATTAACCGGAGATTCGCCGATGAATAGTTCATTCGATCAGCCACTCGTTTTAAACATTAGAACCGACCGAACATGCAGAATTGTTTTAGAACAACAGTTTCGAAACCCGGTTCGATCCAGTCAGTAGCAGAACAGATAACGGATTTTCCCGAAAAGGTGTCAAACAATGCCCAGATTCGAATAAATCTCGCATTTACTCATTGAAATAAAGTACTTCATCTTCGTTTCGTTCTTTCGTTTTCATCGCCAGACATTCTTTAGTAACGTTTCATTCATGTCTATAACGAATTTACGCATTGTTCAGACGTAAGAATTCAAATCCGTTTTATTGCATTCGAAAGCGAAGCGGAATGCTTCAGTAAGCACAGGCATGTTATCAATACCGTATGATGTTCACCGTTATTGCACCGCAAGAATAGTCACTCCCGACATGTGCTTCATTGCGTCAGACAAATCAATCAACCATTAGACATAAATGCATAGCAGAATATGCTAGCATTCAATTATCTTCATAAACATGAATATTTGCGTTTCAGGTACGATATTGTTGAAATAGCCCCTATCACACCGTAAATCTAGCGATCACGCCGCTCTTTTAAAATGCCCTTTTGGTGATCCCGGTAACAATGAATTATGACGCAGTTATTTTGGTTTCGATTGATTCGAGCTGTTCATTACAAGACATTCCGGACAGTTTCCATCAGCAGGTAATATGCCGAGTGCCGAGCCGCCGGCGAATGTTCGGAGCAGCGAAACAATAACTACAGCTTTGTTAACAAACATTGAGTCTCGATCGGTATTGTAGGGGAACAAAGTTTTCTTCATTCATAAACTGTATTGCGTTTTAATGCCGCACCGGTTATATTCAGTTATGATGCTGTCTTGAATATTAACATCTGGACTAGACGATCCAGTGACAGCACGACGACATGACATCATCAACCAAAGTCAGCGAAAGCTCAACAGGGCGGCGGCAGCCCAGCGGTTGCGCGTCCTGAAAGTCAAGATCGATTCCAGACGTGAAGCCCATTTGAACTTCAACGATATAGCATTGAAGATAAAGCGGGTAAAATCCAAATCACCATCTTCAATGTCGTTAAAGTTCACCGGTGCAGCCTTCTGTCGACCAACAGTAGTTTACGTCGCGCCGAAGTCTGAATTGAATAGCACCGATGTTGAGGTCGCGTCTTCCGCACGACAGACAGCGAAGCGTCGCTTCAGTTTAGGACACGCACAATACGTTTCACGCCCGAAAGTGACAGTTGGCGACCAAACATGTAAATATCATGTCGAAGATTGGCGTTTCAGATAAACACGTTGTTGATTTCCACCGCCCGTGCGGCGCATTTAATTGTTAGCTGCCGATAACTATATTTATAAAGCCGCCATTGTAGGCATCAAACATGTTCATATTTCAAAACCAAAGCAGTTCGGTCGCCGACAAAGTTCATTTCTTCACGCGCCGACACGCGCAGTTTCACGACCATTTGGTTAGTAGGCTTCGTTTCGCACGTTGACATGCATAATAACAAGTTCATGGTTTTATTTCCGATATTACCTTCGGGAGAAGTTAATAATACTTGAAGAGTCGCTTTTGCCAAAATATGTTGGTTATCTCGAACACGTGATCGTGGTCGAATGATGATCGTTTCTAAAGCTTCAGCTTGAAGTAACAACACTGGCTGATACAGTCGTTCTCCATCCATTGAAGACCTTGCGTTGTCGAATAGAATTGGTCAGCGGCCTATTCGTGCGTAAGAGGCGGGATTAGGTTGCCGTAGCAGAATTCGCGGTTAAAGGTTCACCAAATCATCTTCATCAGTCGGGTGCGGCGACAGCGTTCTTTCGATGTATTCGGCAGCATTCCATGAAATATCATTGACTTCAGT
Source organism: Haliotis rubra (assembly GCF_003918875.1). Lineage (NCBI taxonomy): Eukaryota > Metazoa > Mollusca > Gastropoda > Lepetellida > Haliotidae > Haliotis > Haliotis rubra. The sequence goes on from NW_025765963.1 coordinate 15,394, forward strand.
TCACGCAATGTCAAATTCGTAAAGAGGTATTATAGCTCATCATAACATGTACAGCAGACAGCCCGTAGCTCGCGATGAGCCTGAAAATATACTTCATTGGTATTTGAATTTCACGTGTTAAATGATTTGCCAGAGAGAAAGTGTTTCAGAAACAAGGCCAAAGTCTGTGGTTTCATATTTCAGTAGGTCACGCCGCTGAGGTTTATCATGCCGATCTTTAGTCATCAAAATACGTATAGCGTCTGCGTTCGTCTTCGTTAAGATAACCTCAATATCGCCGAGGGCCACGGAAGATTAACGGAAACTACGGTTTTGGGAGGCAGGCCTAAGGTTTGTTGTGTCACGCCGAAGACCGTTCGATTGATCATACAATGCAGAAGTCCATTGCGTTCATTTTAGCATCGGTCAATTTTGTCGCAATACCATGACAGTATCATCGCTTCAGTCGTACCGACCTTCGCAAAGAAAGTCGACATGACATCCCGCACAATCGTCGTAGATCTGTATCGGTGCAGAATGCGTGACAGTTGAATAGTGTTGGTCCTGAACATTTGACGATAAACAAGTCAAAGCCACCTTCCGTACATTAGTTAATATGTTCATTATTTTCATACAACTCAAAGCTTCGGCGCGAGACAGCCAGTTTTTCAGTCGCCAGAGGTCGAAAGTCATGAAGCCCGCAAAGAAAGCTTGGCAGGTGCGGCGGAATATTGCACCAAACAAGGCAAAGCCGACAGCAAACAAGCTGAGTAAGCCGCCGATTACGCCGTTTGCTGTATGATGCCGGCGTCAACATTTACAGCGAAGCTCGACTTCGATCTCGGTTAATTGTCGATACCAGTCTCTAAGAGGCGACTGAAGGGTCGACAGTTCGTCGATATGTCGCCAGAATTAAAGCCAGACGAGCGAGTGGCAAAACTCGGTCAGCAAAGAGCGAACGACTACCGCACAAAATCATCGATATTATTGGATATGAATAGCAATATCGATATAAAGTCGGTTTGGGAATCCCGTATTGGCAACGAGTTGAAGCACAAAGCCATCAAAGAACACAACAAGCGAAGATAAAGAACAGTTGGTGCAATATGACATGATTGCTGTCACTATCATCAATCAACCGAAATATTATCGCATTTTCAGAAATAAACATCTTCATGCTCACGGATGCCGAATTTTACGTAATGATTTAAACAATATGTCAAGCCATTCAATCGGCGACTTCATACCAATTTGTCACAATAGTTGTCGAATCGATTCGACTGTTCTCAACGGTGAACATGATCATATTTCGTAAATGCAACAATGGTGTTAATATCACGTATTTTCATGCTTCATGCTCATAGCCTTTAATGTTCAAATTGCAGATTGGTATCGGTTTACCACAACCAAACATAGAAAATGGCATCGCACGCTGCAATGCCACGACTCTTTATGACGACGGCGGAGAAGTTACGCGGTCACGTGAATGGAAACCCCCCGCCTTCCATGTTCAAACGCTCCCGCATGCCATGCATGCCCCTTTCTCCCATACCACAAGGCTAATATTTATACGCAAGCCGTATTCTTCCTGCCCGGCCAGTTCACGTGCAGAAAATTTCACCCCACCGGTCTTCCCAGAACAAAAATGGCATTCCTCATGTTCGTCATCGCGCCTGCCACCACCATCAGCGAAAAGTATGACGATTCTTTCAGCGATGACTGGCTCAAGAATGGTCAACATTGCAAAAGCCACGACTTGCTGGTATCGCGGCAGCATCGTTTCGACAGTTCATAACAACCAATATATAATATTATTCAGTCTTCATCATTGTCACCGCCGCCTTTAGCGTTATAATATCATCTCGTTCATATTAGCATATTCTCGGCGCGGTAGCTCATGGTTAAAGCAAATGCCGCCATCTGCGTTCGACTTCACGGGCAATTAGTTCACCGCTCTTATACCGGAACATGCCAAAACGGCAAAACAGTTGTCAGCCTTCGAAGGTGTCGCTTCGCGGTCCGGTTTCCACCTATGATGATCGCTTAAAGCCATCATCCATCACTACGAACTGCCGAGTTACCGAACAGAGACTGCTTTGAAACTACGATTCGGTCGCCGAATAGACGGGGCAACAAAATACGCCAATCATATCTCCATTACATAGAAATATTTTATACCATATATTTATGGCGATGAAGCAAATTGCTGTAATGTAGCTCATGCATACGTAATGCGATGGTCAGACGCGACCGGGGATTACACAAGCCATTTGCACATGTTCAAACGGCGATTATGCCTTTGCATGCAGTTACGCAGCAACGGGTCACCGACAAGGGGACATTGCAACATTTTCGTACGGTAAGATGCAGCAACAATAACCGCAGAACACTTCGTACGCGTTACGGCAACGACAACACCGACAGTAGAGCATCACGCAGAACACAATTAACGATTGATATCGGGAACAGCCCACGCGTTACGAACACACAATCGACAGTAGATATGTCGGGAACGGCTCTGTAGCCGCAGCCGACAGAACAGCCGGTTTGGTCCGACAGTAGAACAGTACGCGTTACGGCGAACAGCCAATACCGACAGTAGGGATACGCCGGGAACATTTCGCACGCAATACGGGTGCAACGGGTTTAACGACAGTAGACAACAATTTCAGCCGAAGATGCAGAACGGTCGGGTCAACGACAGAATATCAGAACAATTCCGTAATGCGCATGCGGCATCATAATGACCGACAGTATCGTATCGGTTTCGCATGTAGAATCAATACCGACAGTAGATATCGGGAACAGCGTAGCCCTTCGTAGTAATAACCAAACATACAACATCTTTCTAGTAGCGATATATAAACATAATATTTCCAGAAAGGATAATATGGCAAACATACACTTTATTATAAGCAAATATTTCCATTTGAACCAGAAACAAAGTTCGTCATAATAATGATTAAGAAACAGTTAGCAGCGGGATTGATGTGCCGCCTAGTTAATGACGGTTCTCAAATATTGATTATCAAATGGGTTCTGCGGAAGAGGTCGAGTTGTAGAATAAAAGCCGAACATACAGCCAGCCTGGCGTTAACAGAGCGGTTATAAACTCCAGCATTTAAAGCATTATTAGTTTTACGTTTAATCGTTAATATTCAAAGTTATATGATGATTCGTCATCGAAACACCGTTATCAATGGGACGATATCATCAGCAATGATACACGATGTGTCAATTCAGCACAGAGCTCGACCACTCGATCTGTGCCAGATTTTCGTTGCTGGGTTGAATCAACATTTCTACCCGACCGTGCGACGCGAATTCGGCCTTATTTTTGTAACATGAACATATCCGTTTCGTACATTGCTTTTCATTGATGGTGTCAGATATTGCTCAAACTTCCGGCATAGATTGCTGTTGTCAGTCTAAAATGTTTATTTATGTTACATTGAATATACGGCACGAAACATTATGAATTTGCATTCACGAGCATAATATTATGACAATAGAATACCAGCCGTTAGAAGAAAGAAGAAAATGTTTCAATAATCACAATTGCACGTTATCAATCGCAGGCCTGAATTATTAAACAAATAATATCACAATGCACGCTTCGAGGAACGCTAACATCAACCGTTGGGGACACTCAGAAATGGTCACCTGCCATTGTACCTATGTAGTGAATCGAACCCGGGTCTTCGGCGGACGAGCGAAGGCTTTAACCATCAGGCTAGGCGCACCAGCTCGTAGGCCCTTGAGGCTTCGGCTCGGTATTTCATAAGTTTTTATTTAATACGCGATGACCGCATATCTAGATTGAACGTACCAGCTACGACATGTGATGCTAAATGTAGTTCCTCTTGTAAGTTGGAACCAAGTGTTCTCGTGGATATTCCTTTGGGTACACAATCGGTTCATAATACGAATTCATCAGGTTGTTAAAAGTTGGGAAGGGCGACTCTCAACGTTCCTCAAGCATTTGTGCAGGATTATTGTTTGTTTGCGATTCAGGCTCATGACGTTGATAACGTGCAGCCCAGCAGACATATATCTATTGCAGATTATTGAAACGATTTTTCTTTTCTTCTAACGGCTGAAGATTCTGAGATATTGTCAGGGTATAGCCTGCGCCCATGATACACGGTTATTGTTATGACAATAGTCATAGTTTTAGTCTTTGTTTTCCTGGTTCCAAATGGAAATATTTATATAATATATATCATCCTTCCTAGAAAGTGTATATGTTTATATAATATATATCATCCTTCCTAGAATGTGTATATGTTTATATAATATATATCATCCTTCCTAGAATGTGTATATGTTTAGTTGATACTACGAGGGGTACATGTTCCCGATATCCCTACTGTCAATTATTGTGTTCTGCATGTACGTACAAGAAATGTTCCCGATATCCCTACTGTCGGTTATTGTGTTCTGCATGTACGTACAAGAAATGTTCCCGATATCCCTACTGTCAGTTATTGTGTTCTGCATGTACGTACAAGAATTGTTCCCGATACCCCTACTGTCAGTTATTGTGTTCTGCATGTACGTACAAGAATTGTTCCCGATATCCCTACTGTCAGTTATTGTGTTCTGCATGTACGTACAAGAAATTGTTCCCGATATCCCTACTGTCAGTTATTGTGTTCTGCATGTACGTACAAGAAATGTTCCCGATATCCCTACTGTCAGTTATTGTGTTCTGCATGTACGTACAAGAAATGTTCCCGATATCCCTACTGTCAGTTATTGTGTTCTGCATGTACGTACAAGAAATTGTTCCCGATATCCCTACTGTCAGTTATTGTGTTCTGCATGTACGTACAAGAAATGTTCCCGATATCCCTACTGTCAGTTATTGTGTTCTGCATGTACGTACAAGAAATGTTCCCGATATCCCTACTGTCAGTTATTGTGTTCTGCATGTACGTACAAGAAATGTTCCCAATATCCCTACTGTCAATTATTGTGTTCTGCATGTACGTACAAGAATATAATCTTTCATTTGAACATATTACCCTTCAGATTCAAATGAAACTTTGTATAATCCCAGTCACTGGAAATCTATTACATCACATTACATTATACATAAACTACATTGTAATTTGCTTCAATATCTCCTTTCATAAATATATGAACATAAATATTTCTATGAAAACTATGGGATATAGTTAATAGCGTAATTTCTCAATTGCCCCGTCCTGTTCGAGCGTCAGTAAGAGATCCGTAGTTTCCAAGCAGATCTGTTCTAACAATCGGTGTACCAAATTTAACTCAAGCAATTCATGAAATGTCGTTCGTTGTGTTATAGTCTTTAAGCGATCTATCATAGAGTAGAGTAGTTACCAAGCAGACACCTTCCAGGAGAGGACTGACTAACTGAGTTAGGTTTTACCCCCGTTTTTAGCAATATTCCAGCAATATCACGGCGGGGACACCAGAAATGGGCTTCACAAATTGTACCCATGGGGGGAATCGAACCTGGGTCTTCGGCGTGACGAGCGAAGGCTTTAACCACTAGGCTACCCCACCGCCTCCGGGGAGAAGAAGCGCCCAATACTAATATAAAGACAGAGATTATATTATAACACTAAAACAACGGGTGGCAATGATAAAGATAAGGTCATAATATATATTGAACAATTATGAACTATCAAACGATACACTGCCTGATACCATAGGGTCAATGGCTGCAGAAAACAAACATTCAATGTTGACTACATTCTTGAAACCAATTCACAGTCACTGAAAGAATCATCGTTGGAGACCGTTCATACTTTATGGCTGTTGGTGGGGTGTGGGTGTGGGCGGGGGTGATGATGATTTTATGGGGGGTCACCCATTTTGTTCTGGGGAGGTAGTGGGGTCATCAATTTTCTACACATGAACTGGTAGCAGGGCCGGGGAGGGCAGGAATTTTGTACATATAAATATTATTGTTAAAAATTATGCTTAACAATTATGGGAAGAAGGGGGCGGGGTCACTGAGTTGTACATGGCATGCGGGGCGTTTGAACATAAAATTTAGGGGTTGGGGTGGGCTGGGGTTTCCATTCACATTGTACATGCTTCTCCATAAAAGTCATCATAAAAGTCCCGTATTGCAACATTGCATGTAATGGACGATACGTGCAAATCATTTTCTATGTTTAGTTTAGCAAGCATAAACCAGAATACCAATCTACAAGAGATTTGAACATTAAAAGATATGACATAAGAGCACTAAAAAGAAAAATACGTGTGTGCCTACATTGATTGCATTTACAAAAATATGTCCATGATTCACCGTTGAAGGTAATTCAGATCAGTTCAGTGCTCTCAGCTGGTATGACTAAATTGAAAGTATAGAAGTCACCGGTTAGTGAATAAAACATGACCTTAATTGTTCCATCCCGGATACGATAAGAGAAGGACCTTCAGCATCCGTGAGGCATGAGGATGTGTTTATTTCTGAAAATGCTGATAACATCTTCGGACAATTTGGTGGTAAGACATTAAGGCAAGAAGTAATCATGTCCATGGCCACCAACTGTGCTATCTTCCTTGTTGGTGTGTTTCTTTATTAAACAGTACTTCAACTCGATTGCCAAATACGGGATTCCCCAAGTTATTTATATCGATGTATATTTATATCAATAATATCGATGATTTTGTGCAGTAGTCAGTTCCTTCTTTGTCCACTTTGAGTTTAGTTTTACGCCGCACTCAGCATCGATCTACGCAACTGGGATACAACGACATATGTCAACTGAGTCAGCGAACCTGACCGTCCGTTCCCTTCAGTCGCCTCTTAGGACAAGTATCGGTAACTGAAGAGCAATTCTAACCCGGATCTTCAGGGGTCCAGTGAAATAAGAAACCTTCGCCTTAAGATTAAATGTGACACCAGCGTATGCACATGGCTGTATGAGAAAATCGGCAGCCTCAACGGTTTTATAATCAACTTTGCCTGTTTGTGGTGCAATATTCCGCCACACCTGCAAACTCTTACGGGCTTTCATGACTCATTACTCTAGCGACAAAACTAAACAATCTCACGCCAAACTGGGTTCATATGAAAATAATGAACATATTAATAACTAATAATACAAAAGGTAAACTTTGACTGTTTGTCGTGCAATATTCCAGGATAGCAACACTTTCTTAATATCGCACATTTTCTGCACAAATTACAGATCTGCAGTAGTTATTACGGGATCAATCACATACGTAACCGACAGGTATGTATTTTCTTTACGAAAGGTCAGTATATTTCGTATTGTGCAATCTATACATGGCGAGCAAAACCTTGCATTGTGGTCTAAAATTGTGTGATGTACGAAAATAGACACCAGAAATGGACTTCACACATTGTACCCATGTGGTCAATCGACCGGGTCTTCGGCGTGACGAGCAAACGCTTTAAAAGGCCGGGGTGCAAACCTCCCAAAACCCCATGGGTTTCCGATTAGTCTTCCATTGGCCACTCCTCAGCAGTGTAGATGTTATCTGTAACGGCTATGGGTGCCTGGCAAGAGCCTGGCGATGTCAACCCTTTCACTACATATTTTGATGACTAAAGAGATCAACATGGTGATGTCAGCCCTAACCCTCCACAGCATGGGGCCAGGGGAGTGGGGGGAGGATGTCATTTTCACAGCCTGCCTGAAATATGAAACCCTGAATAAAACTTTTAGCCAACTCACAGGCTTGTTTCTATGGAAACGCACCTCCTCTGGCCATCTGACTAACACAGTGGGAAATTCAAATCTGGATTTGAAATAGAGAAATATATTTTCAAAATGTATAATTTGGTAATTTGTAGGCTGTCTGCATACATACATGTTATAGTGAGCCTTCATAACATACCTCTTTACAATTTGGCTTAATTTCATCATGAACAGGTAAGTCAATTTTGTGATATTTCATGGAATGTACTTGAATACAGCATTGCTTGGCATCGAAAGACAGCTGTCACAAGGCAAAGGAGGCCACACCCCATTTGTGTATAGGTTTGAACCCAGGCCTTTAACCACGAGGCTACCTCTGCTACAGCGAACCTAAGATCCCGCACCTCTTACGCACAGATAGGTTGCTGAAGACCAATTCTATTCCTTGTCTTTTCTCGGGTCCCAAATTGTCTCCAATGGATGGAAGTGGTGCTGTATCAAGCCAGATGTGTTTCATACGTGCCCAACGCAAAAAAACTAAAAACAGTATCGAATTCAAACCCACGATCACATGTTCAGAGATGCCAACCCCAATTTAGCCCAATTAGTCTTTTGGCCAAAAAGTGATGCAAAAATTATTATTAACTTCTCCAAAGGGTTTTAATATCAAATAAAAAATATATAGATTTCTAAGAGCTTGTTATTAATACATGTCCAACGTGCAAAGGCAAACTACCATTCAACCAAATGGGGTCGACTCAAAAACACGCGTGTCAACACATGAAGAAATGAACTGTCTTTGTAAACCGAACTGCTGTTTTGTAGTTTTAAATATAAACTACCCTCTTTATATTTGATACCTACAATGTAACTTACTCGGCTTTATATAAATTCCCATAAAAAAATTCCCAAACATTAAGTTATCGGCAACTGGCAATTGAAAATATACTTGCCACACAGGCGAGGCCTGGAAATCAACAACGTGTTTGTCACAAACACTAGTCTTGGTATGATATTTACGACATGTTTGAATGCACTTTAACTGTCCACACTCGGGCGTGAGCGGTATTGATTTTACTGCGTATCAACAAACGTACTTTTATATCCTGTGTTTTCCTACTTTGCGTGAGAGGTCGATTGGTGAAGGAAATGCTGCACCTTCTCGCCAACACCATTCAGGTGACCTTGACCTCAAACGAAGCTCACGTTATCGTGACAGTGAATTTGAGTTTCAAACGCAGTTATGAATATTTCAAGACTTCAGCACGGCAGTAAACTACTGTTAGTCGACTAAGAAACACACCAATGAACCTGTGACGATTGGGGTGAGTGAGTTTTAGTTTTACCCCCGCTTTAGCAATCTTCCAGCAATATCATGGTGGGGGACACCAGAAATGGGCTTCACACATTGTACCCATCTTGGGAATCGAACCCGGGCCTTTAGCGGGACGAGCGAACGCGAGAACGCTTTAACCACTAGGCTACCTAACACCGCCCCATGTGACGATTGGGAGACTCGCTGACTTGGTTGATGAATGTCATATCATCCATGTCATGGTCAGTGCTCATGATGTCAATCACTGGATCGTCTAGTCCAGATGTTAATATTCACAGACCAACATCATATAGCTGGAATATAGCCGAGTGCAGAGTTAAAAACACAAATACAAAGAAACAGACCATGTCAAACAACAGAGACTAAAACAACATATAGTTTATGAATGAAGAAAGACTTTATTCCCCTACAAATACAATCAGATAATGTGCTGACAAGCATAGTTATTGTTTCACTGCCAGACATTCATACCAACAGCTCAACACTTCAGAAAACATATTACACAGAAACTTTTGTCAGAATTTGTCAAAATGTCTTATATGCAAAACAAGCATTTTCAGGCCAATCCAAGTAAAATAACTGCATCACCAATTCATTTTGTTACACATATTTCAGGATCACAAAAGGACATTTCTAAAACATTTTCTTTAGCAGTTGAGCTTGGCATGAAGTCATTAGATTTACAGTGTAATCTAAATTTCTTCAACAAAGCCTAAAATCTCAACTGTATTTTTCTAAATATTCTATGACATGAAGATAATTTGAATACTTTACTTATATTCTATATACATTTATATCTAATAGTTGGTGGTTGTAATGTACAACCTGGTAAACACATGTCAAGAGTGACTAGCTATATTCTGCAGTGCAATATACAGTGAGCTGTATCATACAATATTGATAACATACCTGGTATATACAAAGCATTCCACTTAAAAGCATTCCTTTCCCAAAGTACAATAAAATGAATTTAATTCTTACATCTGACAATGCATAAAATTCATTCTAAGACATGAATGAAAACATTACCTAAAAGACGATTCAAAATGAAAACGTAAACAACTTAAGCAATGAGAAAACAAATGAAAAAGGCATGAAAACAAAGATGAAAACACTGTTTCATGGAAATAAAATGCAGATTTAATTCAAAGATCATGCACCTTCATTCTAGGCATTGTAGGTTTGACACCTTTTTAAGGAAAAATATCCGATTATCTGGTCTATACTGACTGGATAATTGAGGTTTCGAAAAACTGTATTCCTTGAAACTGTCTTTCATAAAACAATTCTGCATGTTCAGTTCAGTTCTACCTAATGAGTTTAAAAGCAGAGTGGCTGATCAATGAATATACCTGACAACGTTTACAAATATTCATCAGCAATATCTTAAAACTTGAATCTCAGTTAAATCACGGAAAATTAAATTCATTTTACAGGTATATAACAGCATATTGTCGGACCATGTTCTGTTGAACTGAAATTAGAATTATGCTCTCAGTACCATTATAACTTCAGCAGAATTAATATGTGAACTCCATTTGAATCATACCTGAACACATCAGTGATATAAACAGTGGAATGATCATTTGAAGATTTCAATGCATAGAGACTTTGTAGAGAGTTTAACTCAAAATCACACTGTATCAAACTGGAGACTTTCATGGTGAACAAATTAAAGTGATGCTACTTTTATAAAAAGAATAACATATTTAAATTCATAATAAATGAAAGAATATACATGGAAATAAGTTTTGACTATATACAAGCATTTGATAAACACACAAATACCAATAAACCCTTTAAAGCATACTGCGATAATACTTCCACAAATGATATCTACAATTACAGTGTTGAGCAACATAAGCAGTCAGTTTTACTGTTAGCAGATCTAGAATTGTCAGACATTGCGAGGACTGTAATCAACAGCAATATGTGAAGACAAAATAGAGAACCTTGTATCTAGCCTGGTAAGTGTTCTCAAGGCTCGACAGTTTGTTCTCATCAACATGGAGAAATAAACAGAGAAGAAACTGAATTACATCAACATTATTTTCATAAATAGGACCACCTCATGAAGAGGAATAATCAGGACAATTTGTTTTGCCTACCATATAAAAATAATGTATCACCTCTTAAAAAATTGCCCTTACTTTAAACCTTTTATGAATTCTGAGAAAAAAAAGGTCTCCAGAAGTCAGTGCTTATTATCAAATCTCACTCGTGAAGACAAGGTGGTGATGTGAGACCCGGATGACTTTCTGTCCAAAAACAGTACTTTCATTTTCTTCTTCTCATGAACAAATTCTGTACCCAATGAACTTCGTTTCATATTGCTTTAACTTCACCATCATATTCTTCACTCATTTGCATTATTATTACAAACCAAACACAAGGATGCTAAAAAATACATTTTGATAAAAAATGAACCAAAAATACCCATTATCCTCCTCCAAAAATACTTTCAGCGAACCATCATGAAGCTATACAAGGAATAACACAATACTACCAAACACCCTAGTTTGCTGGGGTTCTATATCAACTCGGGAACTGCACACACACAACAGTTAGGGAGTGAAAGGGTTCAAGTGGAGGTACACAAAAGCCACAGACATTTTAAGCCAAGTATTTCTCATCATTGCTGACAAAAAAATTGCCTTGAATAAGACAATTCTTTTGGCAGAACTTGGAAAGTTTTGGCATGAAGTGCATAAGATAGATCTATATACATCCAAGACAACCTGACTGCTTTTACAGGTGCTATTAAAGAAATCTGTACAATTATGTCATTTCTCTGGCTCTGTTGTAAATTGCTTACTGACCATAAATTAATTCTATCTAAATTGTGGCTCAAATATTTTAAACTTAGATATTGACACCTCAGTAGCATAAAAGCTAGCATTTGTTTTTGATGACATGAGTTTATGCCAAAGCAGAGAAAAGTTGAAGAACAAGGACCATTAGTTTGAAATAGATTTGATGTTTTGAAATAATTTTGAACATCTTACTCATGCAAATGTTCTTGTTTATAAAAACAACCCATTGGAAGATTCTCCCCTTTAAACATACAGGCTGGTCAGCTTTCAAAGTGCAAGTTGACATGAAACTGTTCGATGTATGGATCACACTTCCACACATTGTCAGTTTATAGTACCCTGATAATCCAACCTTGTGCAGATGAAAACACAATAGGTCATCGATCCAAACACAGAACCATCAAATTGAAGGGGAGAAAGTCCAAACTGATGCAGGTCCGTCCTTGACCTTGGTGAACAAAGTGCACAGAAACTGAGGATCATAACCAGGTTGGATCCTGGCAGACGTCATTCTGTACAGTGAGCTTCACACCTGAAGAATGGACACTTCAGTTGGACATCAACATTTTAAACAAAATGTCTCCAACTAGGACTGTCATACTTTTGTTTTCATTTGTGCCACAGCTGTCAGTCCAACAAGTCAGATACAGGTTGTCATTACCACCATTCCAACTTTCACTGGCAGACCCTAGATTATGGAACTACTACTATGAGACCAAGAGTAGGTACTGTGATACCAGCATGCACTACAGTACTTCAATCCTAGCTTGATGAACACATCCTGCAATCCTAGCTTGTTCAATGATGAACACATCCTGCAATCCTAGCTAGTTCAATGATGAACACATCCTGCAATCCTAGCTAGTTCAATGATGAACACATCCTGCAATCCTAGCTAGTTCAATGATCAACACATCCTGCAATCCTAGCTTGTTCAATGATCAACACATCCTGCAATGCTAGCTAGTTCAATGATCAACACATCCTGCAATCCTAGCTAGTTCAATGATCAACACATCCTGCAATCCTAGCTAGTTCAATGATCAATCCAGTTCAATGATCCACATCCTGCAATCCTAGCTAGTTCAATGATCAACACATCCTGCAATCCTAGCTAGTTCAATGATCAACACATCCTGCAATCCTAGCTTGTTCAATGATCAACACATCCTGCAATCCTAGCTTGTTCAATGATCAACACATCCTGCAATCCTAGCTTGTTCAATGATCAACACATCCTGCAATCCTAGCTAGTTCAATGATCAACACATCCTGCAATCCTAGCTTGTTCAATGATCAACACATCCTGCAATCCTAGCTAGTTCAATGATCAACACATCCTGCAATCCTAGCTAGTTCAATGATCAACACATCCTGCAATCCTAGCTTGTTCAATGATCAACACATCCTGCAATCCTAGCTTGTTCAATGATCAACACATCCTGCAATCCTAGCTTGTTCAATGATCAACACATCCTGCAATCCTAGCTTGTTCAATGATCAACACATCCTGCAATCCTAGCTAGTTCAATGATCAACACATCCTGCAATCCTAGCTTGTTCAATGATCAACACATCCTGCAATCCTAGCTAGTTCAATGATCAACACATCCTGCAATCCTAGCTTGTTCAATGATCAACACATCCTGCAATCCTAGCTAGTTCAATGATCAACACATCCTGCAATCCTAGCTAGTTCAATGATCAACACATCCTGCAATCCTAGCTAGTTCAATGATCAACACATCCTGCAATCCTAGCTTGTTCAATGATCAACACATCCTGCAATCCTAGCTTGTTCAATAATCTGTGAACTGCCAACTTCTAGCTTGTTCAATGATCAACACATCCTGCAATCGTAGCTAGTTCAACAATGAACACAAGGCTTACTGTTTGAACAAATGAACTTTTCATTATTCTTATTTTTCTTCTCAAATTTTTCTTTTTCTTGAATATGTAACAAGAAATATTTGCATAAATATCAACATATGTTCTGCATATGTTCACAGCAGCTATATAACCACCTAATCACCTTTTATGACTTTAGGAAGCTAAATGCAATGACCTCATATCCCCAATATGTCTATGATCCAAAACACTTTTATTTGGTATATCTGTAGAAGTTCTACAGATTATCTGACCACTACACACTGCATTTAGGATGGACGCTGCCTGTTTCTTTTCATTTTCTTGGTAAATTATGTTTCAAGTGTATTCTCAGGAATAATATTCTTTTGTTGAAGCCTAGATGTGAAGTCTTTTCACTTGTCTATTCAAGACTATACAGTACAATCTAGACTATTAGCAGAGACTCTAATTTCTGTGGTGGACAAAAATACTTTACAAATATTTACAAACTTTGCTAAGAGATCTGACATATTGATGTGAGGTTGTAACTAGGCAACCAGTGTACTCATTTCCTTCAAACTTCACAGAACTTTCTGAACCTGCAGGCAATAAACATCAGTTTGGTTCCGAGGACACATTCCAAAGGTATCTCAAATGTGGTTTATGGATCAAAATTCAGCAACCTTTCAGTTTCGTGCTCAGTGTAGGTGAAATAGGGGTTTGAACTTACACCAGTGCGGCCAGGTATGCATGGGAATCAATTGTTCCATGATAGAACCTGGAGTGTAAAACAAAACTGATGTCGAGTCCAAATCCATCAACAAATATTTTCAGGAGTTACAAGCATCTGAAGAACTTTTCCAAGTCTTCAGAATTTGAGTCTGTCATACAATCAGGGAGGAGACATACAAAATTGATGAACTGCCGATTCAAATTCAGCCAGACAGTAGGAGCCAATACACAGACACAGAATACAGAATACATTATTTGGCATTACAGTGTTTATAATTAATGGGAGTCCAGGGGTCCTGTGGCTAGGCTGCTATGGAATCTGAGAAGCCCCCAAGTCTTCACAACCAGGATCATCACAAGCACCCCTGGCTTCCAGTCTTGGAACACTGAGTACATGGTCTTTGTTACAGTGTTTGAAGAAGGCAAGTTTGGCAGTTATGATGTACAAAGGTTGGTTGAGAAACTGGGAACATGCATATAGATGTAAGACTGAGATCTATGATGGGTATGAAGCCGATTTCGATTTCGTCTGAAATGTACCATCTCAGTGTCAGAGTCATTTGAGATATCGTCATTCAAAGTCAAGTGATGCTGTTAGTTATTCTTGAGGTTTTGTGTTGTTTATACATCAGTATGTTCTTGGAGTGAAATGGGTTGAACGTCACCCTGTACTTCAGCCACCACACAGCCTGATGCATGAGGAAATCCTCACGACATGCACGTCTTACATGCTGACTACTTGGAGCTGGCCATGAACATTTTAAGAAGCAGACAGACAGACAGACAGACTTAGAAACAGTATGGAATTCAAACCCACGATCACATGTTCCTGGCAAGTCTTACACCAAGTGATACTGGTGCATCAATTATGACTATCACGATCATAACCTGTTCTTGTAACATTGAAAGTAGCATGTTATATCCATACTATGGACAAAGACCCCAGTGAATCATTACAGATGCCAGTCTTACACATATTAATACATATATACTCATAGAAACAAATAAGGGAACACATGAAAGTACAAGTGTTCCTTCCTTATTTCCAGAATGTCACTCACAGTGCTATACATACCTTGTGAAGAAACCTGGAAAAGAATAAAGGATCACTTGTACTTTCGTGTGTTCCCTTATTTGTTTCCATGAGTATATGTTCACAAGTGACAATAGGGTTCATGCATATCTACAATGAACAGATTCATCCACATATGAACTACCTCTCTGCTACTAAAACTCTTTATCACAACTGCAGGAAAACATTGGATATTTCAACTATTTCTAGGAAAACACTATAGACCACCGCAGTGAAGCATCTGGCCATGAAATGTTAAAAAGTGTTTCTGATCAAAAGATTATTTTCAGAACAGTCTGTGTCACCTAGATTTTCCTTTATTTTCAGTAAAAGCCTTTTTGAGACATATATGAGATATTTTGGTCAAGGAAAGATAACTCCTGAATCCTGGACAATCTATTAATACATGCAACTTGTACTTTAACCATATTAATACCAAACCAATCTTGGCGTATATGAATGAGACACCTATGTTTACAGCTTGTCATGGCCTTATTAGAGAGAAATCAAGACTTAAATTGTAGGCAAATACTTGTATGCATATATCTTGTCTCAATGAAGACTGTCCGGTTTTGCATAGCACAAAATGTGGAAACATAATACATGTATATGTAAGTTCTATGTACACCAGCCCTGTGTTATATCCTAAGTTCATCCTACTAGCTATACGAGGATCAATAATTGCAGAATTTAAAAACAACGCTTACGTCAAACAGACTAATAATCATTTCTCAACAAAAATGCAAACATTACTTTGAAAGATGTGGTTATCAGTAATAGAAACAAAGAACAACTGAAATAGTATCACATGGAATGAAAACATTAAATTATGAAATATTCCTTTACTGACTTGTATGTAAAATTTAGAAATCATGTTAGTGAGTGACTCAGCAATATTCCAGCAATATAACGTTGGGGAACACCAGAAATATAAACAGGATTACATGTTCCACCAACAGATAATACATTAACTTTATATTCTTGCTATTACTACAAATAATCATTTAAAACACCAAAGACAGTTGAAAGCTTTTTTCTTAAATACTTCAAAACAAGATGAATTTCTACAAATTCCAAGTGAAACCCACACACTTACAGTTTCTAGGTAACCTACCCTTACCCTTAAAGAAAACTAACCCT
The DNA here is from genome assembly GCF_003918875.1 of Haliotis rubra. Taxonomy (NCBI): domain Eukaryota; kingdom Metazoa; phylum Mollusca; class Gastropoda; order Lepetellida; family Haliotidae; genus Haliotis; species Haliotis rubra. The sequence continues at coordinate 31,972 of NW_025765963.1, forward strand.
AAGGATCCAAAAGGGGTGTTTGATCGGAAAGGGGATCCAAGGGCTAAGGATCGTAAAGGGGGTGTTTGCTCGTAAAGGGTGGTGGGCAAAAAACGGCCCTCGCCGTCTCCACTTCCGGTTCTCCTCCATTTCCTGTCCTCTCACTTCCGGTTCTCTCGCCACTTCCGGTTCTGCCGTCACTTCCGGTCCTCTCACTTCCGGTTTTGCCACTTTCGGTTCCCTGACTCTTTCTCCTCCCCTCCCCTCTCTCTTCCCCCCCAACCCCAACCCCACCCGGTCTTTTCATCCGCTCCTTATCCTATTTGTCATAAAGAGATGATTTTACTGGTTGTTCCTTTGTTGTTTGTTGTTTAGCAGGTACCATTGTGGTTAAAGCGTTGCATAGTCACGCCGAGGACAGGGGTTCGATTCCCCACATGGGTACATTGTGTGAAACCCATTTCTGGTCTTCCCCGCCGTGATACGTCTGGAATATTGCTAAAAGCGGAGTAATACGATACCATACCCACTCACTCACTCACTCACTCACGCACGCACGCACGCATGCACGCACGCACGCACGCACGCACTATGTATGTATGTATGTATGTATGTATGTATGAATGTATGTATGTATGTATGTATGTATGTATGTATGTATGTATGTATGTATGTATGTATGTATGTATGTGTGTGTGTGTGTGTGTGTGTGTGTGTGTGTGTGTATGTATGTATGTATGTATGTATGTATGTATGTATGTATGTATGTATGTATGTATGTATGTATGTATGTATGTATGTATGTATGTATGTATGTATGTATGTATGTATGTATGTCAATCAATCTTTATTTCAGTACTTAAAAGGCCACAGGCCTGTAGTACATTTAAAGTTTACATGAGTAGATAGAAATCATTTATAAATTCTTTTCTGTAACATTACTTTTTCTTAATCTCATAGCGAAATAGATGTACATTGCCAGATTCTGTAATATTGATGTGGTAGTATCTGTTAATAGTGAAATTAATGTTCTTACACTTGGATGCTTATAATAGTATGGCTTTAGGTATTTTGTTCGTAGAGTCGTATAAGCAGGACAGATTAGAAGAAAATGTAGTTCATCCTCAACAGTACTCATATTACATAACTGACATATTCTGATTTCTCTTTGTATACCTGCATACCTGCCAGTTTCAATAAATAATTCATGGGAAGAGCAACGAAAACGAGAGAGAGCTATACGGAACTTCTTTACGCCGATTTTTGCTAAATAGTCTTCAAAACGTATGTCCGATTTCCATTGGTTATAGTATAAACATTTTGTGGATAGAAGTAGTGATTCCGACCAAGACTGGAAATAGATATCTTTCATTCTTTGTGTAAAGGATATGATAAAATTGGTATGCAACTGAACATTGTGATCACACCACACATAACCATAACCAGTTTTGTACAACAACTCCCTAATATCACTCACTTTATGGCTTTAATGGAAGAGTATATAAACAAGGGGAATCTACCTAATTCTCCGTAAACCATCCTATTACATGTGTTCGGTTTTACACCAAGAACCTTTTTGCATGCATATAAATGAACTCTTTCAATACTGTCATATTGTTGTAATCCCCATATCTCAGAGCCATATAGAAGTATTGGACTTATCTTCATATCGAATATTTTAAAGAATGTGTGAAAGGACATTTCACCCAACGATCTCATATTTTTACAAACACCGATTAGGATTTTCAAGGCTTGTGCTGACGCTTGTTTTGTGTGTTTGGACCAGGAAAGGCTATTACAAAAATATACACCAAGATACTTATAAACACTGGTAGTTTTGAGTAGTTGCCCTTTATAATACCATTTTTCTAATTTAGAGAGTTTGCCACCTTTCTTAAAGACGATAATTTTGGTTTTGTCTCTGTTTACACACAATTTATATTGGTCAGAAAATGTGTCTAATTCATCTATTTGTTTCTGTAAACCGCTAACAGTACTAGAAAACAGTACAATATCATCGGCAAAGAGTAACAGAAATAGTTGTATTGTATCTGGGTGTAGTTGAATCCCATTCGTACATGTGTCACATATTTGTATTGCTAATTCATTAATGAAAAACGTAAAAAGGAAAGGGCTTAAAATACAGCCTTGTCTAACACCTAGTTCACTAATGAAAGGTTCAGATAAGTCATGTTGATTCCTTACACACACTTTAACATTTTCGTATATACTCTTCAACATTTTATTCATTTTACTACTAAGACCGTGCGATTGTAGAAGTCTCCATAGTTTATCCCGCTGCACAGAATCGAAAGCCTTTGCAAAATCAACGAATAGTGCGTAGAACTTTCCACCTTTTGAGCTGAGGTATCTTTGTATTAGGCTATACAGTATAAAGATATTATCTGTTGTTGTATATCCCTCCCTAATGTATGTATGTATGTATGTATGTATGTATGTATGTATGTATGTATGTATGTATGTATGTATGTATGTATGTATGTATGTATGTATGTATGTATGTATGTATGTATGTATGTATGTATGTATGTATGTATGCATAGGGGCTGGTGTGGAAGTTAAGCAGTGTGGGTGATAAGGCAGGATGGTGTACGTAACGAAACGTTTCCACTAAATATACAGACAATTTTGTCAGACGTGAATGCAACACTGACACACCTCCTTTCTACATTGTAGCGATGGTAGCAGTGTGTAAAACTCATATCATGAAAGCTTGGAAGGCTGACTGGCCCTTTGCCTCTGGATAATGTTGTACAGTGTTGTACAGTGTTGGACACGATGCACAGGGTATAAGAGCATCTCAAGCTTCATGCATTCATAACAATGAGAATATTCAAATAGAGCTGATGTCTTGCTCAGATGTGCAGGGTGGGAGGGGGTGCATGTACGTTATTTGTGACACGGAGCAGCTCGCCTTAAGGTAATCAGGTAGCTACAGCTAATGAATAGATGCAGCAACATTAACAAACGCTGTTCAAAGACTTACAACATTGTATCATTGGAGGGGAGGAAACAATCTCATATCGTACCGGTAGTAAGGCAGTGTGGCCGCTTGGCTCGCTATAATGTTGCACAATGTTGAATAACGTCGGACATGGTATCGGAGTCACAACCGCCACACATACACATATATTATGTATTATATCAACACGATTGCTGCATGAAAAATACCAACTGCCTTACTGTCTTGATACCAGACGAAATGTTGTTGTTAGTTCGTTTTGTTTTGTTTTGTTTGTTTGTTTGTTTGTTTGTTTGTTCGATTGATCATTCATTCATTCATTCATTCATTCATTCTTTTCTCCCTCCTCTCTCTCTAATCCCTCCCTCCCTCCCTACCTACCTACCTACCTACCCCCTCACTCACAACGAACGAACGAACGAACGATCGATTGATCGATTGATCGACCCACACACCCACCCACCCATCTTTCCACCTTCCCACCTTCCCAACAACCTTCCCAACAAACACCGATCTAGTGGAGGAGGTTGACAAGTGGCTGGTGTTGTACATGGGCAAGATATGCTGTTCGGGGCATAAACCCACCGGCTGTTTCATATTGCTTGGGTTTGACAGCTCTACATTTGGGCAAGGTCAACGTCACTGTCGTCTCTGCCATATTAATAGTGGCAGGCAAGTATAACCTTCCTATTACCCACTACAGACAGTTTCATCAGCCGTCAATGTAACACTTAAACACCTTCTTTCCTACATTGTAGTAATGGTAGGTGAATAACAACTCATATCATATAGGCTTGGAAGGCTCACTGCCCGTTTGCGCCTGGATCATGTGCTACAGTGTTGGACATGATGTACACAGTACCATAGTTACTCAATCAATCAACAATAAATATATTGTTTGTTCGATATTGACGAGTGGGACATCGTGCGTGCGTGCGTGCGTGCGTGCGTGCGTGCGGGAGCTCATCCATGTCTCTTGTAATAAACCAACATTGGGTCCTGCTGCTGGCTGTTACTCTGGTGGCATCACCTTTCATCTTAAGGATTAGCTGTTGGATTCCCTGTCCGACTTGGAATTGTTCATATTCCTATTCCTATTTATAGAAATATTCTCTGATTACTGTCTTAGCGAGAAATGAATACATATAGTGTTGTCTTGTTGGACTGAGAAATATCTCTCTCTCTCTCTCTCTCTCTCTCTCTCTCTCTCTCTCTCTCTCTCTCTCTCTCTCTCTCTCTCTCTCTCTCTCTCTCACACACACACACGCACTCTCAAGCACTCACGCACGCACGCACGCACGCACGCACGCACGCACGCACGCACGCACGCACATTGCCATAAAGTATGAACGATACCTAGGGATACATTTAAGAGAAGTGCTACCTACTCCACATTAATAAAGCTCGAATCTCACGGGTGGTAAAGCAGAATGGCCGCTTGACTCCGGCTTATGTTGCAAAATGTTGGACAACGTCGGACATGCTATGTACATTGTGTCGTTATCAACACTACGAATGTTTTATTGTATAAACTGACTGACTGACTGACTGACTGAATTTGGTTTTACGTCGCTTTTAGCAATATTCCAGCAACATCACAGCGGGGGACACCAGAAATGGGCTTCACAAATTGTGCCCATGTGGAGATTCGAACCCGGGTCTTGGGCGTGACGAGCCAACGTTTGAACCACTAGGCTACCCCATCGCCCCTTATTGTATAAACATGAATGGAATAAATTATAAGCTATAACCTGTATTTGTAGTTGTTGTTGAAGTTGTAGTTGTAGTTGTTGTTGTTGTTGTTGTTGTTGTTGTTGTTGTTGTTGAGGCTCCCCTCACTTTGTTGACATGTCATCGTATCTAAATTACGTACATTGGTGCTCATGATGTTGATCACTGGATTGATGGGTCCAGACTGCAATGTTTACACACCGCCGTATGGAGTGTGGCGTTAAACAACGAACGAACCAAGCCATTCATGACTGAAATCACTGAAAAGTAGCCATTTACCAGAGACATATCTTGGAATTATTTATAACGGGTGTCCAGCAATCTGCAGCCAGTTTTACTACCTGAAGGGATGCAGCAACATTAATAAACACTGTTCAAAGTCTTTCTACATTGTATGAATGGAGGGGTGGAAGGAAGCTCATATCCTATAGGTAGTAAGGCTGTATGGCAGCTTGGATCAAGATAATGTTGCATAATGTTCCTTAATGTTGGACATGGTATCAGCGGCCACACATATACCAATATAATATTATTTCAACACAATCAATACATGGAAAATACGAACGATGCCTGCTACTGTCTTGACACCCGACCAAATCTTCTTTGTATCGTTGTTTGTTCGTTTCTGTATGACACAAACTGCCCTGCCCTGCCCTGCCCTGCCCTGCCCTGCCCTGCCCTGCCCTGCCCTGCCCACGGCACGGCACGGCACGGCACCTGGTATAGGTACAATATGTCAAGACTTGAAACACTCTGCTGGGTGCCCTTCTCTGCATGGATTCTTGCTCGTGCTATCGACCACTGGTTTGTTGTCCTTGTCTACATGAAGTACCGACATGCTACACCATCTGATTATCAGTATGTTCGAGAGCAACCGTGGACGGAAATCATCTACCTTGGGGAATTTCTAATCTCTTTTTTTCTTTTTTTTTCTATTTACATATTCAGGTACACGTTCACAATTTACCGTTGAGCGTGTGGAGGCTGATGTGTATATACACCATCATTCAACAACAGCAGTTAATATTAATTGATGCTGGTAAGTATTTCCTAACACCATGTGTCTGTGCTGTGCTGTGCTGTGCTGTGCTGTACATTGGTGCTTTGGTACGCTCGTCAATGGATAAGGTGTAGTGAACAGGTTCGACCCGTGAACGAACACCAGTGACCAGGCCACCGTCTAAAACTTGGGCTCCGTAGTTTGGCGAACGGCTCTCTTTCTTTCAGCTATTTGTCTGGCGCTTCAGTCAGTTTGCTTGGCTGCCAGCTTGCAAACTGACTGAAGCGCCAGAAAAATATCTACCAAGAGCCGTTCTCCAAACTACTCATGACCAGGACTGGTGAATCTCATCTCATCTCGCTTCCTACAGAGTGACCTGAACCTAATTGTAAATTATACGCTTTGAGCATGCACCTTGTCTTATCATCATCATCATCATCATCATAATTAGCATCATAATTATCATCATTTCTGACATTTGAGACAATGTATGGAGCCCTCAGTGACACAGTGTCACAGCCCCTCAAAAGCATTATCTCCCCTCCCAAGTCCCAAAATGAAACAAGCCCAGATTTACTCAGGTTCTGAATATCGAGTCTCACTTCGACCCCTTTTCATTTTGAAAGGAATTATTTGTTTCTGTGAAAATTAGGCACATTAAAAGACGTTAATGCAACAGTCACACACATTCGTGACCAACTCGTGTTATTCCGGGACAAGCCGAATAGCGACTCGTGCCCCTCTGGAAGGATTTCATATTGGCGCATGAACATCAGAACTACTTTTAAAAAAATGATACCCAATCCCTGTTTGATTCCAAAGTTTCTTAATATCACCGAAGCACATGTACATTGTATTGCTAGGTTGTTGGTTTTGGTGGGTTTTTTTACACTTTCTTATTCTAAATAATTAAACCTCTTTGATACAGCCGTTCACCTTATATTTCCAATTTTTTATTTTCTTAATAGGGTTTAATTATCACAAATGGGAATTGTTTTATTGAATATACCAACAACAAAAAATCAGCTACATTAAATCCCAAAGCAGATACTCAAAAAAATGACTTTAAAATATTTCTCAAACTGAATATTCGTGTAACCTTTCTGTCACACCCTGGTGGAATTTCAAATGAATTCGCTGAAACAAATATGAATGACCAAAAAACACTCAGACTAAAATATCCCCAGAGCTATGAAATATAAGCCCAATGTTAAAGATTAAAGTTGATTAGTTACAGACAAATACGATATTATTGTTTTGAAACTCATAGCGATTATAATTACATTTCCTAAAATTGATCGAAGCGCACGTACAATCTCCATAACAAGCCCGCAAGATCGTCAGAAATACACTCGGTTGGACCCATGAGAGCAGTGATGTCAACAAATGCACGTGCCTGTATTTGAATCTCTCACCGTCAATGGCATGATTCTTATTAAAAACTTTATAATAGGCAGCAAAATCCTTTTAGCTATGTTCTTTGTACTTTCAATATAACGATATATATTTTTCATGATTCTTTAAACAATGACATAATGCCATAAACAATTTAAGTACTCGGGATTATTTTTACCAAAGCACCGCGCTCATTTACGCGCGTGCTGATTTGTCTGTCGTATTTTCGCACATAACAAGTATCGAGTGGGGGACGAGTCTTCTTGGACTGATTGACTGAATTTGGTTTAACGCCGCTTTTAGCAATATTCCAGCAACATCACGGCGGGGGACACCAGAAATGGGCTTCACACATTGTACCCATGTGGGGATTCGAACCTGGGTCTTCGGCGTGACGAGCCAACGCTTTAAGCACAAGGCTACCCCACCGCCCCTAGTCTTCTTGGAGGTTACGGAAAGGGGCGAGTGGTGACGAATGAGTCACCCAGTGGCCCTGCCCTGCCCTGCCCTGCCCTGCCTTGCCCTGCCGTAACGTTTCGTATTGTATTGTATTGTATTGTATATCACCCATACATATACATACAAGTGGTGTCCTCTCAAAATTAATTTTTAAAACATTCTCTTTAATGCCAAGGTGCTGATCAGGAGAGAATTTATAAATAATAGTTTTCACCAATCGATTTGCATGCTGACAAATGAAAATTAACATAATATGACTTTTATGTGTATATTTACATGCTGAATCGTAGATTGTGTGCATGATTGTGAGAGGACGGTTCGCTTGCCTCAGTTCAGTTTATCATAGTACATACACAAAAGTTACTGGTAGACAGCCAATAGGATATTAGTACATGTAGTTAAAATCCGTATGGGGATGTCATGATGACGTTAATAGCATTTCCTTCTTGGCTGACCCTTAAAATATTCGCTTGCGTCGTATGAACAAAGGGACATGATCTTACACCCATCAGATTTTCGAACTGTCAGGTTCAGCCAATGTGGAGCTTTGCCCCCTGGATGCCGAGTTTTTTTTCAGGCGCACACTTTCATACGGTTTGAACAGTAAACGTTGTGCGAGAATTGCGCTCGCGTGGTCCTGGATCTACGTACGGCTATAAACTTACAGAGAAATGTAGAATATTAAATTTCCTACCCGATGGATGCAACTACCTCGGCAGTTTGAGAAATAGACCTTGCTAAATGTTGTCCAAGTTTTTGTTATATTTTATTAAAAAAACAGCAAATTTCTCAGCTTTATATCGCGCACCCATAAAAACACTATGCTACGAATTTTTAAATTTGGCATCTTTACGGAAAGTGTGAGCGAAGAAAATACAGCCTGATATCTGAACGACATAAGTGTATATGAATTGGGTTTATTTGCTTTTGCATAACGTTATACGCTCAACACTAAAAATGACTCCCAATAAATGTCAAAAATGGATTTTCTTCTATGAAGTCAAACGACGACAGAGAGGCCATACACCTATAATGATAAGGGGGCATAACTCCGTTATGCTAAACACTAGGTCAATGTAACTCAGACCACATGGAGAAAATTTGTTGTGGATACGGACGCTATTCCAATGGTGAACCAACCTATTCCAATTCAAAGTTCCCCAATGTGAGCGGATACGCTTTGGTAGTTTCACATTTTATAAGACTGACATTTTATAAGAATGACAAACACATGTGGGAAGAGTGAGTGAGTATGGTTTTACGCCTCTTTTAGCAATATTCCAGCACCATCGGGGGTGGGGGGGCAATAGTAGTGGACAGGAGGTGAGCCATGAAGGCAGGATTTCTTAGTCCAAAAGCTTAGTGGAGTGGCTACGATTTGACATCTGTGGGAACCAGTAATCGTGTTATACAGTGATCGGTGTACGTCACACCTCCGTCCCTGCATCCTGATAGATTTTGTGCCTATGGCACTGGCCGCAGAACGTATGGAGTTGTTGAAAACAAGGGTTACCCCACTGCTTGACCCACACGTCTAAGATACGGCTTTATTTACTTATAGCCAGTGAGGATATGAGTTGCAGATTGTGTGTGTGTGCTGATAGAGATAAACGGTAATAATGGCGTCACATGGTGCCTATGTTAAATCTCATCACTCGTCCCTGATACTTTTTAAAATGGAGGAGAACATTTAGAGGGGGCAGGGTACAAAGCAGAAACACAGATAGTTACGCTGGAACGTTATAATGACGTTACACGTGTTTTAAAGGCAAGAGAGTAGATGCTGACTCTCCTTGCATGTTCATTTTGGAAATAGGAAGCATAATAACAGAAAATGTAGTTCAAGGAGACCAGCAAAGAGCAGAAGACCAATCACTTTCTCTATCCCCCCCCCAAAGCCCCTCCCTCCGGTCTCCTCCATTACTTCCGGTCTTCTCCTCAAACTTGGTTTTAGTAATTGATTATTCAAAAAGTGATGATTTGTTTAGTTGTTCTTTTGTTGTTTAACAGGTAGCATTGTGGTTAAAGTGTGCGCTCATCACGCCGAAGACCCAGGTTCGATTCCCCCACATGGGTACAATGTGAAGCCCATTTCTGGTGTCCCCCGCCGTGATATTGCTGGAATATTGCTAAAAGCGGCGTAATACCATATATAAACACTCACTCACTCGCTCCTCTTTTCCGTTCTCCTTATCCTCCTTCTTTCCCTACACGCCCCTTTCCCACGCTCGCTCGCGCACACGCACGTACGCGTACTCAGTATATATAGGGGCTTGTGTGAAAGTTATTCAGTGTGGGCGATAAGGCAGGATGTATCGTCTCTTCATTAGGCTTGGTGTACGTAGCCAAACGTTTCCACTAAATATGCAGACAATTTTATCGGAGGTGAATGCAACACTGACAGCTCGCCTCAAGTTAATCAGGCAGCCACAGCTAATGAATAGTGCCGGCACATTAACACAAGTAGGATGCAGCAACATTAACAAACGCTGTTCAAAGACTTACAACATTGTATCAGTGGAGGGGAGGAAATAATCTCATATCGTACGAGTAGTAAGGCAGTGTGGCCGCTTGGCTCGGTATAATGTTGCACAATGTTGGACAACGTCGGACATGCTATGTACATTGTATCATTATCACAACAGCCACACGTGTTCGATTATTTATTATATAAACATGATTGGAAATTATAAGCTATGCCAGTATTTTTTGTTGTTGTTGTTTGCCCTGCCCTGCCCTGCCCTGCCCTGCCCTGCCAGCCCAGAATTGGTCGGGTGTTCAAGCTCTCTCTCACTTGGTTGACATGTCATCGTATCACAATTAGGTACATTGGTGCTCATGATGTTGATCACTGGATTGTGGGGTCCAGACTGCATTATTTACAGATCGCCGTGTGGAATGTGGCGTTAGGCAAACAAACAAACAAACTAAGCCATTCATGACAGCTGTTTTGACGACACAAATCACTGAAAAGTAGCCATTTATCACAGACATATCCTGGAATTATTTATAACTGGTGTCCAGCAATCTGCAGCAAGTTTATCTACCTGATGGAGCAACATTAATAAACACTGTTCAAAGTCTTTCTACATTGTATTAATGGAGGGGTGGAAGGAAGCTCATATCGTATAGGTAGTAAGGCAGTATGGCAGCTTGGCTCCGGATAATGTTGCACAATGTTGGACATGGTATCAGCGGCCACACATATACCAATATAATATTATGTCAACACTATCAACACATGGAAAATACGAACGATGCCTGTTCCTGTCTTGACACCCGAAGGGAATCTTCTTTGTATCGTTGTTTGTTTATTTGTTTGTTTGTTTGTTGTTTTTACCCGCGTGTGCTGTCCAACTTTCTGTATGATACAAACTACCCGGTGTAGGTACTACGTATACATGACGGGTTTCATGATCATGAAGTGCATGACGGCATGCCATGGCTGCTGGTATAGGTACAATATGTCAGGACTTGAAACACTCTGCTGGGTGCCCTTCTCTTAATGGATTCTTTGCTCGTGCTATCGACCACTGGTTTGCTTGCCCTTGACTACATTGAGTATCGACATGCTACACCATCTGATTATCAGTATCTTTGGAGAGCAACCGTCGACGGAAATCATCTACCTAGGGGAATTTCTTATTCTTTTTCTATTTACATGTTTAGGTACACGTTCACAATTTACCGTTGAGCATGTAGAGGCTGATGTGTATATATACACCATCATTCAACAACAACAACAACAGCAGTTAATATTAATTGCTGCTGGTAAGTATTTCCTAGCACCATGTGGCTGTGCTGTGCTGTGCTGTGCATCTTGGTACTTTGGTACGCTCGTGAATGGATAAGGTGAAGTGAGCAGGTTCGACACGTGAACGAACACCAATGACCAGGGGCTCCTTTCACGAAGCAACCTTTACTAAAGTTAACCTTAACTCCCATTCTTTAACATTGCTCTAAGGTTACCTTAGTGACTTACGATCACCTTAGTGCTTTGTGAAAGAAGGCCCAGGCCACCACCGTCTAAAACTTGGGCTCCGTCGTTTGGAGAACGGCTCTCTTTCAGATATTTTCCGGCGCTTCAATCAGTTTGCTTGGCTGCCAGTTTGCAAACTGACTGAAGCGCCAGAGAAATATCTGAAAGAGAGCCGTTCTCCAAACTACTCATGACCAGGTGAATAACATCTCATCTCGCTTCCTACAGAGTGACTGACTGACTGAGTTTGGTTTTACGCCACTTTTAGCAATATTCCAGCAACATCACGGCGGGGGACACCAGAAATGGGCTTCACACATTGTGCCCATGTGGGAATTCGAACCCGGGTCTTCGGCGTGACGAGCCAACGCTTTAACCATTAGGCTACCCCACCGCCCCTCCTACAGAGTGACCTGAACCTAATTTGTCTAAGTGATACCTGAAAACACAGAGTTATACGCTTTGAGCATGCACCTTGTCTCATCATCATTGTCATCATTTCTGACATCTGGGACAATGTATGGTGCCCGCAGTGACACAGTGTCACAGCCCCTGAACAGCATTATATCCCCTTAAAAATTCCACCCAACCCTTTCAGCAATCCTAAAGTCCCAAAATGAATCAAGTCCAGATTTACTCAGGCTCTGAATTTCGAGTATCACTTCCACCCCTTTTCAGTTTGAAACGAATTATTTGTTTCTGTGAAAATTAGGCATATTCACAGACTGGGCGGTAATGTAGCAGTGACACAGTGGCGGAATATGCTTTGATGATCTCATGGGGGATGTAACGTAATAGTGTCTGTGGTAGGGTACAAGGGCAGGAACACACACCAGTGCTGCTCGTTTTTGTGGGTGTTCACCATCGCCTGTGTTGCAGCTTCGGCGCCGCATTGTGTGTGCATGGTGTGTAAACCTATAGATGTCATGAGATCCGCAATTCTTTATCACAGCACCAGACACAATTCACTAGTTGTTCAGAATCAGATATAGAACATGTGTGGATGAGATGTGTCTTCGTGCCGTGCCGTGCCGTGCCGTGCCGCATTGTCAGGGACTCACCCATACCTATACATGCAAGTGGTCTCCTCTCCCAAAGTAAACTTTAAAAAAAATCTCTTTAATGCCAAGGTGCTGATCAGAGGAGAGAATTTTTAAAAAGCATTTTTAAAAGCGTTCGCTTTTCACCAATTGATTTGTATGCTGACAAATGAAAATTAACATAATATCACTTTTATGAGTATATTATAAGCTGAATCGTAGATTGTTATTTATGTTTTTCATATTTTAACAAGAGCCACCCTGTCAGCATAATGGGTATGATTGCGAGAGGACGGTTCACTTGCCTCAGTTCAGAATATCATAGTAAATACACAAAGGTTACTAGTAGACAACCAATCGGATATTAGTAGTAGAAATCCGTATGGGGATGTCATGATGACGTTTATTGCTTTTCCTTCTTGACTGGCGCTTAAGATATTAACTTGCATCGTATCAACAAAGGGACATCACTAACTCTTACAACCATCAGATTTTCGGGCTATCAGGTTCAGCCAATGTGGAGCTTAAGTCAGTACTTTTTTTAGTAACGTATTGCAAATATGGAAAAGTGAGGATGGCATTTTGTTTTAGAAAAAAATGTGCTCAACGTTTTGGCGTAAGAAAATGTGCTTCTCGGCTAAATGGCAGTTTCCTCCTGGGCGTGGCATGGCATGATGTGGTATGGCATGGCATAACGTGATGTAATGTGGTATGGCGTGGTATGGCTTGGTTTGATGAGGTGAGGTGACCATCTGACGCGATCACATCTACCCATCCAGGCACATTTCTTCTTCAAACTTCCTATCATGACCTGTGTAATGTGTCTAGTGTAGTTTTTATAAACTATAACGTGAATTTTTGACAGAACCAATAGCTGAGGTTACTTAACCCCCTGGCTGCCACATAGAAATAGCCGTGTGTTGTCGCTGTGCCGAGTTTATTTGAGCAAGACGTTATGAAAATTGCATACATTCGTCTAAAATGTACGTCAAACAGCATCGGCGTTACTCACAATGTTCAAAATCCACACTGTAAAAGTTCATTTAATTCCCGTTATGTCTATGTAAATATTTTATGGCATTGGCTTCATTATACCTAAGAAATAGCTCGTCAAAAATGTAGAATATGTATTTTTTCCAGAATTTCCACGGCAGCCATTTTTTGTGCATTGCTCATCGGATCATTCGTGTGTCTCGTTAGCTTGTACATTTGCAGTAATAAACAAAACGAAAACATGTTATGGAAGCTCGTTTGATTCACAATTACCATGTTGAAAATGAAATATGTAGCGGAAATAAAGCCAGCGAAATCGTCGATTACAAATTCGTTGAAGTTTGTATGACGCCATTTGGCCCGTAAATTGGTTACACTGCAACGTTTTCCCATGGATGTCTTGTCGGAAAACGCTTATGAATGGAAAAACTTTTCGTGATATATGAATGAAATCTTATACTTGAAATCTGCAGTTAATTGCCTTCGTTCTCATATAAAATTTGACGTAAAACATTGTCTGTAAGAGCAGTAAACGAATCAACAACTCAGAATCTAAACTGAACACACTGCTGGAGTTTTTTCGGTGCAGTAAATCTATATTATTAGCGGCCATTATTCACTTGAATGTTTAAAATGGTTATTTCAGAAAATGTTGAAACAATCATGCCCCCATGAATAGTTTTTCTTTTACTTCTTTGGCACCCAAAAGCATTTATTACGGTCCCATTCAATTAAGTCGTTGCTCAAAACACTCCTACCGTGCGATGGCGGACACGTCGACGAAATTTGCATACAGACGAATGAAAGAGTTAGTTTCGTATCTACATGATCAGTGAAAGACGTGTTTATATTTTCATTTTCATTTACAACCATTATGGTAAATACAAGTAGAAATGTCACAACAAATAGAAAAATACTTGAAGCAGAAATACTTGTCGACAGCTTTGCATATTTAAAAATGTCGCCGACAATGTTCAGCGGTGTGTCGGAATTCGGATTTACTTTATTTGGTCCTGTAGTGTTTTATTCAGTTCGACAGCAACCGAGAAGGTAAGTGCCAGAACCTTATGTCGTAATCGTGGGGTAAATGTGAGGGATTTGGCTGGGTAATGCATGGAATCTGCCATACTGTAGTACTTTGTACACGATAAACGCATTGACCTCAACGTTCTAGACGTTATGCTTAGGTTATGTTTCCAGTTTTCAATTCCCGTCACTTTGTGTTGCTATCATGCAGTAAGAAAGGCATACATCGCAATGTTATTGTATTACCTGATATGTGTGCAGTAAATTTGATTTAATTGTGATTTTTTATTTCGTGAATGTTGAAAATTTGGTCAAAATGAAGATCTGTGTCTGAACAGTGTGAAACATTTTGTTTATATATTTCTTTCAATCCATGGTCGTGTTGTGACCTGTTTATGTCCATCTTACATGTACATGGTGACATCATTTCAGCGGGTAATATCAATTTAAATTATTGTTTAACTATGCATACGTGTTAATGTTTGAATGATTTGATAGGAATTATACGAAATTTTACGCGCCTGAAAAAACGGGCCTGAAAATAGTTCGCCGCGAACTAGATGTCTTCTCTTAGGTCCGCGCCTGCTCGTGACATTTACCGCACAAATTGATTTGGGTTACGTTATTCCAGTTTCAAAAGTGAACTTTAGATAGGTTATGGTAAAACTGATGAAAACCAATAACTATTACTGAGTATTTGTCATAAAAAAATTAACAAATACGAAAGCGTATATCAGTGAGTAAAGATTTATACAAAACTTCACCTTTATTAATCCCACAACAAGTGATGTGTATTAGTTGTTATGTATTATGGAAATAAATATAAGGCAATTAAACAACATTTCAGTCATAACAAGAAATTGGTATCAAAGGTTACAAGTGCTAATATCTTAGACACTCCATGAAATAAGACTAAAATCTGTGAAATTGTTTTAAGAAATTGTATTAATCCACTATATATAAATAAACCTGTCATCACCTATATTTAAACAAAATAAAGGTAATACAGTACTTTCATTTACACTTGTTAATATTTATTGTATATTGAAACATCACAATCTCCTTCCAAGCATCCAGTGAATGTTTCAACATTAGTGTCAGTTAAATCAGGTTATGGTTTTGTTATGATTATCTGTGACCACCTTAACTGTATTTATTCCTATTCCTGTATATAAATTGTTATATTCTTGTGCACTTTTGAACCATAATACAAACATGAATAATCAGATAAATTGGAATATACTGATATCATTGACTTCTTTTACTTCATATAAGTATATGTTTCAAACATGAAATGTAATTAGGGTAGTTATATTACTTGTTAAATTACAGATAAAGACAACATTTCATTACTGAACAAGGAATTAGTAATTGAGGGTGTTCCAGACTCCTGGTTTTTGAGTAATTTGAAACTTTGCATGAGGTTGTTATTCAAATGTAACTAAAAAAAAATTGTGTGTAAAGTACAATTTTCAAAGCATATTTTAAAAAAAATATAAGTTACATGTATTGTCACAAAGTATCCATTACAATAAGTATTTTCCAATAATGACTAATTTTAAAAGTATGTCTATTGTTATTGTTTGTTGTTTTATGCCGCACTCAGCAATATTCCAGCTATATGGTGACGGTTTGTAAATAATCGAGTCTGGACCAGACAATCCAGTGATCAACAGCATGAGCATTGATCTACGCAATTGGGCTACGATGACATGTGCCAACCAAGCCAGCGAGCCTGACCACCCGATCCTGTTAGTCGCCTCTTACATCAGGATAGGTTTCAGAAGGCTCATTCTATCCCGGACCTTCAGGGGTTAAAAGTATGTTTTAGTAACAGTTGAGATTGGTATGTGTTTTCTGGTTCATTCAAAAGTAAAGTTCTCACAACTTGTAACTTTAGTTCTAATCAGATGTATAAGACAATGAAAAGAAATCTCTCATTATATACATATTTATTTACATGAAAGACATTTGGTATAATTAGATATTATACAATAATTCGCCGTGATTTTGCTTCAATATTGCAAATACGGCGTAAGTCATATTCTCACAATCAGATAATATTAAGGATATTTACAGGCACTACATTTGTATACAATAATTCACCGTGATTTTGCCTTAATATTGCAATTACGGCGTAAGTCGTACTCTCACAATCAAATCACATCAAGAATATTTACAATCAATATATTTATATACAATAATTCGCTGTGACTTTGCTTTAGTATTGCAATTACGGCGTAAGTCATATTCTCACAATCAAATCACATCAAGAATATTTACAATCAATATATTTATATACAATAATTCGCCGCGACTTTGCTTTAGTATTGCAATTACGGCATAAGTCATACTCTCACACACAAATCACATCAAGAATATTTACAATCAATATATTTATATACAATAATTCGGCATGATTTTGCTCTAATATTGCAAATATGGCGTAAGTCATACACTCGCAAATAATAATAATAATAATAATAGTGAATTTATATAGCGCATTAATCCATGCACAATGCATGCTCTAAGCGCACATATATGTGGGTATTAAGAGTCATTCTAGAAAGGCACTATTAAATAAGTAGGTCTTTAGCTCAGATTGGAAGGAGGCAAGAGATGAAGACTGTCTGAGATTGACTGGGAGATCGTTCCATTCCTTTGCTGCACTGAAAGCAAAGGAACGTTGTCCATAGTTCACAGATTTGACAGATGGAACTTGCAACAGGAGCTTGTTTTCTGACCGCAGTGATCGAGCTGGTTTGTACTCTGTGATCAAATCACACAGATATTGTGGAGCATCTTCAGACAGGCATCGATACACATGACACAAGATCTTATAGCTGATTCTCTGTCGGATGGGCAGCCAGTGTAAGTCATGTAAGATGGGGGTGATATGGTCGTACTTCCTGCAGCTGGAGACTATCCGAGCAGCTGTATTCTGGATGTGCTGTAGTTTGTTGGTAACAGACTTGGGTGCACCGGCAAGGAGGCTGTTACAGTAATCAATCCTAGATGTTACCAGGGTGAGAATCAGGATGATAAGTGATTCTTTGGTCAGGTACTTTCTGATGTTGCTGATATTCCTCAGTTGGAAAGAGCAAACTCGGGAGATGTGGCTGACATGTTGCTTCATGGACAGTTCTGAGTCCAAAACAACACCCAAGTTCTTCACAGAACGAGTGACATCAATACTTGAGCTTCCGATCTGAACTACGGTGAGACCTGACTGGGTACATCTTGCAGATGGGCCTATTAGCATGCACTCCGTCTTGTCGTCATTAAGCTTGAGTTTATTGATGTTCATCCATTCTTTATCTGTGTACAGCAGTTGGTAACATCGGCAGAGGCTGCTTCTGCTATGGATGCTATTGGTCGAAATATTTTAATGAGCTGCGTATCATCAGCGTAGAGGTGTCTTGGCAGCTTGTGCTGGTCGATGACTTGACCCAATTCCTTGGTATAAAGAGTGAATAATATCGGGCCCAATACTGAACCTTGAGGCACACCGCAGTTTAGATGTACTGAATCTGAGAACTGTCCATCAATGTACACACACTGTGATCTCTGAGACAGATAGGAGCTAAACCAATTCAGTGCAGATCCTTGGACACCAAAATCGTCCTGAAGTCGCTGCAGCAGTCTTTGGTGGTCGATGGTGTCGAAAGCCGCGCTCAAGTCCAAGAGAACGAGCAGAGCAACATTCCCCGAGTCGATGGCACATCTCAGGTCATTGACGACTTTCAGGAGAGCTGTCTCGGTGCTATGTCGAGGGCGATACGCTGATTGAAGTGGATCATACAAGTTGTGCAGGGTCAAGTGCTGTGACAGACGTTCTGCAACAGCTCTTTCAATGAGCTTGGAGAGGAATGGAAGGTTAGAAACAGGTCTGTAGTTCTTGAGATGTTCTGTGTCGAGGTCAGGTTTTTTTTTAGGAGTGGCTTCACGATAGCATTTTTCAGAGAAACGGGCATTGTACCTTCGTGCAGGCAACAGTTGATGATTGATGTCAAAGTGGGCAGGAGGATATCCATACAACTCAGTACAATGTTAGTTGGAATCGGGTCGAGTACACAGCAAGTCGGTTTAGACTTCCTAAGAAGTTTTAGTGTTTCTGGGACTGTGAAAGGGGGGGGAAAACATTCAAAACAGGTTTGTCATCAAAAGTATCATCACATCCTAAAGACGGCGTCAGTGTTTCGCTGTCATGGAGTGTGCTTCTAATATTTTTGATTTTTTCCTGAAAGTACATTGCAAATGAATGAGCAATTTCTTTGGTGGTACCAATATCAGGTAAGGGATTATCCGCGGACTTCCCCATCAAGTTAAACATCAGCTTGTACAAGGCGTTAGAGTTAGATTTGCTGTCACTGATTTTAGAGTTCATGAAATTCTGTTTAGCTTGTTTGATGATAATGCTGACCTTATTTCTGGCTGCACAGTAAATCTGACGGTGTACTTCCAGACATGACTTCCTCCATCTCCTCTCAGCTACCCGTCTCTCTGACTTGGCTTTCTTGACATCTGGACTGTAAAGCCAGGTAGCTTCAGGTCTGTGGGGGATTCGCCTGACCTTCTCTGGGGCATGTTTGTCCAGGAGCTCTAGAAGTACTGTGTTGTACATGTCTACATATGCTTCACAGGTTGAAGGAGGATCGGTCAACAAAGGTGACGTCAACAGAGCTGAACGAAAAGTAGCAGTATCCATGTTTTTTATGTTTCTACACCTAATATATCTGACTGGATGCGATGGTCTTGTGATATCAATGTTCAGGGTTACTAAGTAGTGATCTGAGATCTGATAGTCGGTTACTCTGGAATCAGTTATGATGGGGTCAGTCTCTCTTTTTATAACCCAGTCCAAAATGTGGCCTGATTTATGAGTTGGCAAGCCTATGATTTGATGACAGTTGTGAGCTTCTAGCAGGCTGAGCATCTGTAATGTATTACTTTTGGTTGCTACATCAAAGTGAATGTTAAAATCACCCATGATTATAGGTTGTTTTCTGTCGACACAAATTTGATGCAAAAGAATAGAAAACTCCTGATAGAAAACTGAGAATGACAACTGGTTTTCTTTGACGGGGGTGGACGATAGAGAGATACAATGTCAGTGGCAGTTTTGCCATGAGTCACCTGAAACTGCATTGACTCAAAGGAATTAAACTGATCCACATGGCGGAATTTCACATGAAGATTATCTCTGTAGATAACCGCTAAACCGCCTCCACGCGTCTGTCTTGGTTGGTGTCTTGACTTGTATCTAGGGGGCGTCATACTGGCAAGTTTGGACTCATCACCCGGAGCTCTTAACCATGTTTCTGTTACGACCATGATGTCGATGTCACAATCCATAATGGTGTCCATGATGATGTCACTTTTGTTACAAGCTGATTGAACATTCCAGAGACATAGCTTCAAAGTAGGCGGTAATCTACGGGGCTGTATGTAGATGAGATTGTCATAATTGATTGATGAAGCAATCTGATTGGAGTTGTGGTTGAGTGGCCTGTGTCCAATGAGAACACTGATAGGTCTCTGCTTTCGCCTGCCAGCCTTTTTACCCCTTGGTCAGGGACATGTGGAAGTCCAGACGGGGGGTCGTCCTACCATGGGTGTTCATGAAGGTCTGATAGGCATTAACTGTAACGTAAAGATAAGAAACATTGAAGAATTATAGTGAATAATCACCGGAAAAGCTCATTCTTGATGAATCACTATAATCAAAATATATCGGAAGTGGTACCAATTAATATTTAATAACTCTATATATTTTTAAATTGTGTCATCAGCAAGTACACTTTGAGAGCAATGGCAATAATTATATGAACAGATCCATTATTACCTTACTGATGATAAGCCGACACTACAATATAATACCAATGAGTGATGATTACGAGTTCTATGGGGAAAAAATTTCTTACCTGAAGCTGTGAGAAGAAAGTTGATTAAAATTTTCTTCCACAGCTTCACGGAGCGGACTTGGGGATCATATACAGCAATGAGTTGATCCCCAAGGTCAACTCCCCCCATCAAGGTGTTGTATAGTCTTACGACTGAGGGGAGAGTGACAGACCGGCCCCGTGAGTTAAGCCCATCTTCCATTCTGTAAAGAAAACATTACATGTTAAGAATTCAATAATCATGTCAGTAAATTCAAAACATCTTCACAATAACATTGAGGTATTTCACACTCATAAAACTGTATCATGATATTATGTGCTTGAAAGATAACCACAAGTAATAGAAATCATACTGACTAAACTGCCAAACAGGATATTGAAAAGTTTAAAATACTATATACCTTGGACTACCCATGGTAGATAAAATTGTGAAGACCCTCCTGTCTGAAAAGAGCACTGCCAGCAGTGGACCCTGTCTTCTCACAATTGTCGAGCCCCTGGGTGGTCTTTTCCCAACAAAGGAGCTCGGCATTCCCTTCCTCCGGACGGCGACAACTCCTGTGCAGAACGTCTTCCTGTCAAAGAGATCATGGCAGAGAGACGGACTGCTGAAGAAGTTGTCACAGATGATGTGGTGTCCCTTGTCGAGATGCTGTTCCATCAAGTCCATGACCACACTGTGCCCAAGGCCTGCCCTGGGTGGTGGTCCTCCAAGGTTCCTGCCCTTGTAGATCCGGACTTGATGGGTGTATCCAGTACCCGCCTCGGCAAGGATCCACAACTTCACTCCCCATCTGTGTGCTTTCTTGTTGGCCATGTATTGAACAAGATGATGTCGTCCCTTAAAGCCAACCATCCTTTCATTCACACAAACACTCTGGGCCAGCCTGAATAATGTGAAAGATCTTGATGCAAACATTTCAATATTTATGCAATATAAGGTTCATGTCATCATTAAATTTCATTTAGTCATTTACTTAGATGGGCTTTAATGGATATATTGACTATATCTAGACACCATGTCATACATTTCATCCTAATAATTGTTTAATTTAAACTGGAAAATTTAAAATAGCTTACCGGTGAGTGTTTGCGAAGGATCCATTCACAAGATCAAGGACCGGCCTGATCTTGTGGAGGGGGTCATGACCTGGCTGCCCTCGGGGCACTGCAGTAGAATTGTCATTGCAGTGGAGGAACCGCATGATGATTTGGAAGCGGTTCCTCGACATGGTTGCCCCGAAGGAAGGTGT
The DNA here is from genome assembly GCF_003918875.1 of Haliotis rubra. Taxonomy (NCBI): domain Eukaryota; kingdom Metazoa; phylum Mollusca; class Gastropoda; order Lepetellida; family Haliotidae; genus Haliotis; species Haliotis rubra. Next base: position 53,713 of record NW_025765963.1, read on the forward strand.
TGATGCCAGCCAGTTCTTGTCCCCCTCATTCCAGTAGGATGAAATGGTTGGCTTCCTGACGACACCCATGCCCAACAAGAGTCCAAGAAATGCCCGCATTTCTTCCCGGTCAACGGGTCTCCAAGCCCGAGCCCTGCTCTGCGGCGATAGAGTGCGGCCCTGCAGGTACTGCTCTGCATACCTGTTTGTCTCCCTGACCAGCAGGTCGAACAAATCAACGCCTCCATCCCCTCCTCCCAGTTGTTGATCAAAATATTTGATAGGAGGGGCATCTTCACCTGAAAAATATATCATTATTTGTATCTAAACCTGTATCATTATTACAAACCATTATTGATCATATCTTCGCATTTTGCCTACAATCAAAATCTTTCATTATCATTCATACATACCTATATCTTTGATAGATACAAGCATAATGTCAATAGTATTCAATTGATATCCACATTTATACCTGAACATGTGTAACTTTGCCACGTACCAAATTGAAGAATATAACAATTAAGTTATTTCTTATGAATTGTATTGCCTATGTTCATTAATGAATACATTCATTTCATGATAAATCATGTATGTTATTATGTCATTTATTTGTTTAATGTACTGTTGACATGACTACCTGGAGGGTTGACAGGGCCGCAGTCCCCTGCAAAGTCAATGTCATTGCCGAGGTCAAAGCTGCCTGTGTCCAGCACAGGCAGCCAGGGGCCACGAACCATTGGTTGGGCCCCTCTTTCTTCTCCATCTTCTTCTTGAAGTTCTTCATCTGAAAGTTGTGATATTTTTTGGTATCAGAGGGGTACAAAAAATGTAATATGTACCAGTGTTCTCAATTAAATATTAAAGGAAAGATTTATTTTCATTTAGAGAGTGTTTTCATGCAAGTAACACAGGAAAATATATTAATGGGCTTATGACACATGCTCATATAATGCATTTCCCATATTGTTCACAATACTTTCTTAATGGGGCAGGTAATACACCCTATATATAATGTGACACCATTTCGATTTTTCAGATTACATATCCTAATATCATTGGGAAAAATATTATCATTCTTTACTCACCCTAGTCATTCCTCGTTGAAAAAAATAATTTGACTGTACTGAATACTGCAGCATTTATTTCTCAGTGCTTCATACAGTGAGAATTAAAGCTCAACAAGTGTTGGATGATGGATTTTCATATTGTTAGAGGGGAGATAATGCAATTCTTTGTGTACTGTATTACCTCCCTTAGATATACAAATTATATTGGCAGATTATCTGAAAGATGTATCATGATGCTACTGTATGGCACCAGTGTGGTTTTTAATGATTTTCTAATATGATGTTGTGATGGTCATAGTGGAGAATTAGCTCAGCAAAGAGTCTGAATTCACCAGAAGTATATTGTCTTAAATATTTACAAAAAATTAAAAAGGGTATGACCACATAGTTATTAAAACCCTCTGGGCTGTGGCCTACAGCTATTCTGTTTTAGGTAGTTTCAGGGTTCCCACAGGCATGGCAGGTAAAAATTCTCTGACTTTACCCTGACAAGTATAGATTTTCCCTGACCATGTAAGTGTAAAAACTGGCCTCCTCCCTCCCTTTCAGTCAGTCCTAACCACCGTGTTTGCGTGTTAAGATATTTCCTTCACACATATCATAAATACACATAGTATTTGTTAATTTATTACATTAACCAAAACATTGATATTTGGGATGAAGAAATTGTTCCTTGACTCTCCTGCCATAATGTAACATAATACTATTAGATACATTTGACTGTGACCATGAAATATATATTCTCACTTGATGTCAGTAATATATCATCTGAAAACTTTGTATTTTATATCAAGGGCATTTGACAAAGAGCATAAATGTGAAACTAATGATTTAATTGAATTGTTTCATTCAAAGTCAGGAACACATTTCTTCATTATCACAAAATGTTGTAATTATCAAAGGCGTATTTGGAAAGAATAAACATGCAAGATGTCACTTTACATTCAGTACAACCATGACAACTAGAGTATGAACACCATTCAACCACTTTCAACTTTGTGAACAAACAGCAAATGTCTGACAATAGGGCACATTATAAACCAGGGATAGAAATACGTTTTTTTCTAAGTGTGCCTTATGGCACCAGACAAATATTTTAGGTGTGCCTTTCAGAAATCAAGTATGCCCACATGTTTTTAGAATACATGACAATGATGATCATCATTTGAAATTTATTGTTAAATAAAGAAATGGGTTTATTGGCATTCAAATATGTATGGTATTATTCAGTTTGGAAAAAATAATTGTTTGGGGGATTAAATGACTAAATGTGAGTTATGTCTCTAAAACATTAGGCGTGTCAAAAGGGCACCGAGAGCATTTTTCAGCCGTGCCATTTCAATATTTACTGTGCCATGGCACACTAATATATGGGGTATTTTGAACCCTGTAAACCTAGACTGTACTTTAACAAAGAAACTTATATGGGTATTTTTGGCCAAAATGGGCTTTCACAATTTGCAAGAAACCACCATAGCCGTCATACTATTTATAATATTTTGGAACAGTATACAAATGAATGGAAAATTATCAGTTAACATAGTTATCTTTAGACGAGGTGGACCTATAAAGAGAAATGTTTTGAATGGCAAACAATTATCTATTGTTAATCACTATGCCTATCTCGGACTAGTGTTTTTCCATGCTAAACAAGAGTCATCAAAAGATGACAAATCCCCCAGCCCCTACAAATATGAAACAGCAAATCATCTGACAGTTACTTACAGTTGAAACTTCATTTTTTTAGACAAAGTCTAAAACGTTTCCATGGCAACCAAGAAAAATAAAAATGACAACAATCTGTAAATATTCAAAGGCACTACTTTCTTTTCTATTTGATATATCTGCAAAGTTTGGTTGAAAATATTGAACCGTTTTCGAGTTATGCTCCGGAAACAATATGATTACGTACGGACGGACAGACAGACAAGACGTTGACAATATCCACCCGCATTACATCTGAAATCACATGCTAAGAAGGCTCTTGTCAAATTTATGTCAGTTTCCAAGAGAAAATTGTATATTAACCCGGAAAATATGTTTCATACTGTTTAATTCAGAAATCGAACCAATTGTGCTTCATAGAAATATCAAAATTCCCTGAATTTTCCCTGACTTTCAGAGAAATGCCAGATTTCCCTAACTTTTCCCTGACCTGTGGGAGCCCTGAGTTTATACCCCACTTTATAACACTTTCATTTTCTTAGTATTCATTTTAAATAATTAATGAAACGATAAAAAAAATTATGTTTGGTTCATTATAATTTATTGGTTGTGCCCTACAATAACATAAATTACTAGGCAGAGTGGAGTAATTAATACTGCTAACCCTACTTGATCTGTTTACTCTGTGAAGTAACTCAAGGCATTATATTGCACAGTAAACAGTGTAAACATAGGTTTTTGAATATCAAGCAATGTTCGCTTCATATATTATGTACATAAAGCTATTCCATATCTCTATGTAGGAAGTATGTATCAAAATTGTGAATGTGCTCCCATAACTTCGCAGTAGAAAATGGCAAATACCAAAACATAACTTTTGTTAATCGAAAGGGTTTAATGTGTAAAGATGATATTTAAGATGAATTGCATTTCATGTTATATTGTCCATCATATCATAGATATAGATACTGTTTTTATTATTTAACAATATAATTACAAATGTGATCAGTAACTTTTGTATTGACAATGTTAGAGTACTTAGGTAAATATTTATATGAGGCTAGTATATTCAGAGATGAGTTAATTAATACACATTAATTGTACAGGTATCTTCCCATAATAAAGACCTCCCAACAGACAGACGTCTTAAAACAACACATTTTATGGTTGGTTGCATAAGGCATAATGAAGCTTAACCCTTGTTAATAATGGTATGTGCCCAGATAAAAGAACAACATTAGGTATTAACTATAGTTTCATCAATTCAAGTAATTAATTATGATTTTTAAATTCAGACATATTGCATCAACACATATGTACATCAACATCTATTTGCCAGATCACATCTACTTGTGAATATTATCAAATACAATAATTTATATACATGTACCTACCAAACATGAGACCAAGCACCATATTATTATTCACCACTAAACTCTCGCGTTGCCAAATTTATCAAAACTGGACTTTACTCAATTTTGTAATATGTGTCAATATGCTGTATGTTCTCTGTGTCACAAAATGCTTGTACTAATAAATAAGAAGGCCTTTTTGTATAATTGTACTCACTGACATAAAACATATTTTCTTCTATGTCAAAAGTACATGATTACTTTCAAAGAGAATATTGATATAAAAAATTCACATGTTATTTTTATTACATTGAGTACTTATGTTGACACTATTTCAGAATACACATTCTCTTTTTTTACTGTGTGAATAGTGCTACAATTCCTACGATTTATTAAAAATAAGTGTTGCCCTCATATGGACATGTTGAAATTTTCAATTTGCATAATATTTGTACTTCACAGTCAAATGAGGATTTATTTATTTCAAATAAAAATTCATATAGGAATGTATTGTTTCTGCGGTATCAATAATTGCATGGTAAAAATGTCTAACATTTGAAAAGTCAAAATAGCACCAATATGTTAAAATTACTAAACTTGCAAATCAGTCATAATTCATATATTCCCGCCATGAACATTGTCACTGACAATAGCCATACACGATACTCAGTTTAGTCTATTGGACTTGAAAATGACAGATAATTTTACTTACCGCTCATTTCTCCTGATTGGGAGTCAGACTCTGAGTCGGAATCGAGAGACTCCGACTCCCCCAAATCGTAATCATCACCCACTCCCACTGCCGTCATGTTCCAACGATGATATGTTGTCGTCTGTCACATGGGGCTATTTTTACACTCATGAATATTCATACTCTTGGCGGGCGGCAACCTTTTTATATATTTCCGTGAGCATCCCTTGTGCTGATTTATCAAACAAAACAAGGATGAACTATTGTAGCGCCATTAGTATCTTTAATTACATTTCATTCATCTACGTATCAACGTTAGCGATTGAAACGTAGAACTTTATTGTTTTGACTCGGGCAGCGGTAACCTCTGTGACGTGGCATGTCAAAGGTCGCGTGTCACGGTATTTTGTTCCAGACGAACAATCGCAAAATAACCGCGCCCACCTCGCCAATATGGAAGCGGTGCGCGGTGGAAATTTAGAAAGTGACAATAGAAACAGATACACACATATTCTTCAAAATAAGAAATAGGAATCTAAATAATAACTGGGTATCCAACAAATGCATACAGCCAGTATGAGTGTATTTTTTACGCACTGAAACAGAAACAACAACAATTAGATGACAAGCTTTATGATAGTCAGCGAATGAGCAACCGTGCTACAACTTATGATGTATATCATTACAAAACAAAACGTATTCATTCCGTGGTAAATCACACTTACATTAAGTTCGAAGTTCGTGTTTAAATGAGAAATAACCTATTAATTCAGGATAATCATAACAGCGATTAGTACGTATTAAATATAAGCTTTTGGTGTTGTTACCAATGTGTACTTTTCAACGTCTATTCAGAAAGTTAAACATCTATAATATTACCCTAAAAACAATTACTAACACGCGTTCGTTCCGAAGAAATAAACAACACAGTCCCCACAAGGAGATATCACAGGCTATCTTGCCTGCATTTCTTTTGTCATCTGAGAACCGTAGGTGCCGCTTTTTCTTCTCGTGGAAAGTACTGTCAGCGACCTTCAACTTCGGTCGCCATTTTGTGTAAACTTCCGGCGAATGAGTTTCGGTACCCTTTCTTTATTTTTCCTAAATATGAGGTATGAGGGGACATAATGGAATATCTGAGTATACACACCATTATGAAAAGTGGCAGTGTTCCACAAGTAATGTTCTTAACAGATGACAATGGGTATGTATTACTGTCTGCATGATTTCAAATATACGTTGAGGCGCGAAGTGAAAAACGATGCGTAGCATGAACACATTGAGGAGAAACATTACGCACATTACACCATCGATATACAAGGTATTTGTTGGTTCCAGAAGCTTATTCTTATATAGAACTGTAGACATTTGTAACTGTGAATTACAATGTTTTTTTCCAATCAGATAGTGCAGTGTGCTCCAAATCTTAAAATATTCCAATGGCGTCAAGTTTGATCGTTAGTGAGACAAGGTGATTTTGACTACCTCCATATACAATTTGTATGTATGGTACAGTTATAACAATAACGCACAATTGTTGGAAATTTACTATACTTTTAAATGTTGCATTGTTTTGGACTTAGGGTTGTCTTTATTTCTAATAATTTCACTTCTTTTACCATGTTGTTACAAAAGGACATATATGTCCCTCTGGCACACCAACTGCGTTTTGTGTAGGGGCATATATGTCCAAATGGCATCAAGGGGGTTTTAAAAGACACCATAACAGACTTATACAGCTGCTAAAGAAATAATTTTTCCAGATTTTCCCCATCAACAATTAATAACGCATATTATAATTGGGTATTTGCTTTGGAGTGAGTGAGTGAGTGAGTGAGTGACGCTCACAACTCCAGGCCACTTTTTGCCCAGTCATCACTGCGGCGGAGTGCGAGGCGAGACCGCCTGCAGCCCTGCAGCAGTCTTGAAACCCGTGACGTCAGAACTGGCGATGATGACGTCACACCAGTTGGGCTTGAACTCTGCGACCTTGGTGGAGAGACGGCTCATTGTGACGCCTTCTGTGCACACATTTCAGTCAAAATCGGCAGGAAAACTGGTAAACCTTTGGGGACGTTTTCTGCCCAACGAGCTAGTGCGTGATACCAGACTTGGGGTTTAAAGAAATGGCATAATTAAACTTCCAATTTACATACATAAATTTTAGAAAGTGGCCAGAGAAAGAAATGAGTTATAATACGTTGATAAAATAATCTATAGTCACGTGACCAAAGCCATAATGGTGCGAAGCTGAGCCCAGAGGCGAGACGAAAAATATCATGGGAGTATTTGGCACCGTTTTCTCTCTCCAAATTTAGAACTTTGGTATGAGGTAACATACATACATTGCCAGACAATCCTTGTATCTTGATTACAGGCAGAAGCAATGTGAGCCAATTAACAGCTTCAGATAGAAACTGCAGTGTGCCAGAACTTTCTCAACATTACAAAATACAGGAGTATCATATTTTAATAAACAACGGGGTACATTGAATTTGTCCTCGGACTTCTGCTTTGGAAGAGAATATTCGTAAGTGTTCCAACTTAAAGTGTAAAAAGTATTGCATATACAAATTGAGAAAAAAAAGAGAAAAATCATAAATAGGACTGGAATATCATGGGATATCAACAGAATGTTGGACCCAGTGTGCAAAATATAGTTTCCAAATTATGCTAGCCACAACCTAGCTAATTCTCTAGCCTGAAATTTGAATGTAGACACGGATTGATCATTAAGCTGCTAATATGATGAACCCTTTTGTCAGGCAATAATCATGAATGATTTAAAAGTGTGTTATAACTAATTCACTAGCCAGTTGGGTCAGTGACTGTGGAGATTTACTTGCCCGACTTGATTTTTAATAGCCACAGTCTTGCGGGCCAGTGGCTATATCGCACATTAGTTACACCCATTATAACATAAAATGCGAGTTGTCACAATGTCAAATACTCTGAAGAATTCCTGGCAGTAAATGTGATCTACATTTGCTACCAATTAACAGACATGACACCTTTGCTTGTGCAGCTAAACAAGTTGGTGTTCTAGTACAAGATAATTTTGGAGTAAATATTACACCTAAATATTTATGATTTCTTTTGCTTTAAAGTAACATTTTCTACCCTTTCTACAAAATAATGTCTTGTTTTACCTAAGGTTAATATAATAAATAACAATTCATTTGTACATAACATTTAACAAAATATTGTAAACAAGTTAAATTAATATCTGTAGTTTTCATTGTGCCCAGAGACAACTACGGATTAAGTTTGATGAGTATTTGTAGTCTAGCTGTATACGTGCCAGGATCCAAACGTTACCTTGGTTACAATGGTATGACGAGTCTGAGGAGAACTATGCTGGGCACAACTGAAGAAATGTTGCTTTAGGCACTCAACTATTCGTGTGCACTATCATCATTCTTGCCATAACATAGAGTCAACATTTTTCAATAATCACAGGGTTTGAGACGCGTGCACGCAGGTGTTTTGGTGCGCTTTATGATGTTTTCAGACATATATTAAGAATAAGATATGCAACCACAAAGATCGCACTCAGTGGGGACGCGTTGGAATAAAAGAAAACAGAAAATCTTAAGAATAACTATCTATTAATGTTGGTGCTGTTATTTGTAAATAGTTGGGGCACTTAATAAGATTTCCTGATTGCCCATACACGGAGTGACTGATTGAGTGAGTTTGTTTAGTTTTACACCAATTTTTGCAATATTTCAGCAATATCAGAAATGGGTTTCCCATGTACCCATGTTAGGAATCAAACCCGGGTCTTCGGTATGTCGAGCGAAGGCTTTAACCACAAGAACTGGATTTTCTTGTCCATTGATCACTTGATTGTGTGGTTTGTCCACAAGGTTCTGAAAACCCAAGATGGGTACATCCCATAAAAGTCACTACGAGATTCTAAATTTATTTCATCCTTCCACCTTCCGACTTTGGTGGAGGTATTCACAAATAGAAATCAGCAAACATGAGTCATGGTATCCATGCAAGTCTAGATTATATAGCGAGTACATTACCACAGTTTCGGGCATACAGACCCTGAAACAAATATGCCCTTTAGAGCCCATGCAAGTCTAGACTATATGGCGAGTACATTACCACAGGTTCAGGCATACAGACCTTGAAACAAATATACCAAACACAGCATGTCTACAGTATGTTATGAGCATACAATAACACAGATTTAGGCATGTATACAGACCTTGGAACGAAAATACCCATTGCAGCCTGTGCAAGTCTAGTGTAGTCAGTATACAATACCACAGTTTCAAGCATGCAGAATCAGAAACAACTATGCCCAATACAGCCCAGGCAAGTCTAGAATAAGTGGTGGTAAGTTTTGAAACTTGCAGTTCCAGGAAGACTGGCTCACTCACACTATCGACCACTGGTAAATGTACATTGCCGATTACGGTCGGATAACAACCTCACTCACTAAAATACGGGTTTGCCTGTACCAGATTATATTGCTGAGCAACATATGACTTCGGTTCAAATAACATTCACTGAGTCTTTCAATAACTCATCAATTCTTTCACACTCACACCACTGTTATTTTCACTCACTCACACTTACCACCACCACTGTTATTTGCTGTGTCATTTTCTGATACCGCTTGCCTACAGTGAAGATTGCACCACTCGCATTCCCACTCACTCACACTATCGACCAGTGCTTTTAACTTCTTTAAGTTGGAGCAGCAAGGAACGGTAACACTATATGAGTGAACAACTTCTTTATTACAATGAGAGCAACGTTTCTATGTAGGTTCTAGCACCGTTTTCACGCAAGTCATCATCTAGAATTCAGGAAGAAAGTCTCTGCATGGACTCTTATAATTATTAGATTTTATGAGGATTAAATATGAACTGTTCTGTAAGATATGTTCATTTGAGAGACTGGATGTTATGCAATGGGGAGGTGATTTCAAATCTGCTAGATTTACAGCAGTCAAATTCAACTTTTGTATGTCCTTAAAATCAGTAAATAACAAGTCTGTCCTGTATATGTAATGTGAACAGACTCGCCTTCGTTTATATACACGATCTGAAATACAAACACAACAACATTGCACGCGTGTAAAACTTCGAAAATTTAATACTTTTACTGGTGTGTTTTGTGATGGTGGTCCTAAACTTCAAGTGTGCTGGCCGCCGCCATACAGCTGGAATATTGCTGAGTGCCACGTAAAACTAAACTCACTCACTCACTCACTCAAGTGTGCTGGACCCTTGTGGCTTCCTGGTGAGATTATTGTCCCTTAGCAACCATGCGTTTGATGAGTGAGTGAGTGAGTGAGTGAGTGAGTTTATCAATATTCCACGACGGGGGACACCCGTAAGGGGCATCACACATTGTACCCATGTGGGGAATCGAACCCGGGTCTTCGCCGACCACACCTAAGCCAACCCTCACCATGCCATCCTTTGGGACAACATCCACATCCTGGAAACCAACCGATCAGACTACAAGATTAGGAAACGTCTTGAAGCCATAAAAATCCAACGCTTCAACTCCACCATGAACCGGGATCAAGGTTATTATATCTCCTCAGCCTATCACCACCTTATTAAAGATCACCAGGAATCCACCATACCTGCGTCGTATTGGCTTCTTTGCTCTCTTTGAGTATTGCAATCACAACCAATCAATGTGTACATCAACCTACTCTCTTCAACTCACATTACCATCTCAGTGTACATCAACTCATCTATTGTATAAACTCATTCTGCATATTGCTTTAATCACTATCACTCTGTACATCAACCTACTCTGCTCAAATCACTAATTAGTAATCCAATGTATATCAACTTTGTCAATTGTATATATACTCTCCAGCTATGTTACAATTCTCCATGTTACAACTCTTTGTATGCTTGATAATGGTGTTAGTACCTACACCGAAACGTCGCACTCATTGCAATGAAGTTGACTATCCATTGAACTTGTTTTTCCTTCATACCTATATCTACCTGTATATTTAAATATATAGCCTGTATTGTAGTGTAAGACGACACTCTCTCTAACAAGCTATGCATCATTCAGGAAGGGAAGACCTGTGATAAACGTTTTGACCACATTGTGGAGTCTCTGTAATGATGTTTAGCTGGGTCGTAGAATTGAAGGACCTCCTTAGCCTTCCACTGGTAACAAATTTCATCCAAATTACCATGACAACTTGAATTTTATTGAGTAATCTCTGTTTTCTTCATCTCAGGTTATGGTGAAATATTTGGTCGTTTCTCGTTCGCTATTAGAGCTGCACAACATTTGGAATTGGGGAGGACATATTGTTTCCATTTAGCGAACTCTTAAAACAGCAGTTAGAAGGCTGGTTAATCTGCAAATCGGTATAACCCCTATGATTATTATTATGTGTCAGTTATTGATAACTTTTGTGACTTTTGATATGGAATATGTATGTTTATAGATGGGGATAATCTTACTGCAGGCCATGCTCTTCATTCAGTTTAATTCATAGTGAGTGAGATTAAATCTTAGTTAGTTCACTATCAGAAGAAAACAAGAATTTTCTTGCATTTCTAGAACCATTGTTTCTGGAATCACGAACACGGCGCTGAATCGCCCTCAGATTGTCATCCCCTGTTTCAGCCAATCAGAAAACTCCACATCATGTTTAGGTGGTAGATATTGCTGTCAGTCATTCTACCTTGGCGCGACTATATAAGACTGAGACGGCCGGCCGAGAGTCGTTCTGCTCTTTCACTTCATTGTGTGAACATCGAAATCTGTGAAAATGCCAAACTCAAGGGAACTTCGTCGGGGTCTCTCGGTCAAGCCCAAAGAAACCGTCATAGTTTCTGCCCATTCCTGTCCAGGTTTGCCGGACTGTACGCCATCGACCAAGGCAACCTCGTTACTTCAAAGGATCTCTACCAAGAGTACGTGGCTAAGGTCAACGCCTGACGACCGACAAGAGCTTCTGCAGAAGCTCGCCGCCAGATTCCAAGCCTTCACCAGCCAGTTCAAGGTGGTTGCCATCAACGCCGGCTTCAGCCTACGTCGGAGGACTACGCCGTGGGTACCGTATCTCCTCGGGTAAGGTTAGGTCGAAATTCGGGAGGGGAACGGAATGTTTTGGCGGAACCTTTGGGGTATTCGTTGAGGGGCTATAATACTCGTAGGTCAGTGCTGGAGAGGGAAAGGAGGGGGTTACAGATTCTGGCCCTGTTATCGCAACCTGTCGACTCACAAATTGGGAAAGGGGTTTTGCGACTCGGGGATTATAGAAAAGGGGAGGATGTGTGAGTACATTGGCTGTAGCTCTATACCCAGGGGAGGTAGAAGACAGGTTGCGGGAGTATGATAGACAAAATTTGACTTTTCGGTTTATTTATATGGTTGGTGCTCATGGTGAGGAGGATTTGGTTTTGGACGGCCATCGAAATTCTCAGGGTGATGTTATTCACCCTGATCAAAATTTGGGGGTAGCATGAACCATAGGTGGAATCTCCAAATTGTAAGATTAGGTGGGATAAGGTGGGGGTACGGGAACACGGTGCTGGAAGTTCATGATGTAATACACAATCACGGACGTCAGTGCTGGTGCCGAGCTGACATGGAATTATGGTGACTACCGGCGCGGACTCGAAGCTTTCATCAGAGACTCCTGACAAGTTCCCACAACGGCCCTTTTTAGAGCCATGGCCCTCTTTAGGGCTATCCACATATCCAAAAAGAAAACTTTTGAACATGACTTGAAAACCTACTCTGAATTTAAAACAAGTGCAAACATGCTAGGATATATAAAATAACAAATAGCTTCTCAAATCAAATGTGATTTTCACGACCATGACATTCCTCCTTACTGTAAGGTTGCACAGTTTATGAAGTGAAGACCCCACTTAAATTGGTATTAAGTAAATCTAGTAAACTGGAAGAAAATGTCTTCGGGGTTTAAAAACAATAGACAATTGTTTGTGTGCTAACAAAAAAACCGACCCCCACCGACAGTAAATGCTCTAAACAGATAGGGAAACAATATCACAGAATTATTCACTAAATAGATGAGCATATATGTGAATGTTCTTCCTCCGAGCTCGGCCATCCTTACTGAGCCTGACCAATGGAGGTGACTGTGTACTCCCCTACAGTAGAATCGCTCTCCTCCAATAGAAAACATGTATTTTACCTGGTCTTGGTATTGACAAAGGTATCGTTTCCATGGTGATGAACACCTTTGAAGCGGGTCATATGTGGTGGTATTTTAAAATTCGCTTATTTTCATGTAATATAATGATGTACATAAAACACACCAGATGTATATCCATGAGTTTTCGCTATGCTGAGGCCGCAATCAACAGACTGAAACCCCACGCAAGATACCATGTACCCCCTATCACAAGCTGTTTTGACACCTCCAGAAATATTATTCAAGCACCTGTTGTTAGCTAGCATTTATAGGTTAAAACCCGTTAATCCGGATTGTTTCAATGCAGTTCAATCGTCCGGATTATCATATGCCCTGTTTAACACGCATTGATCTTTGTGTATATACAGCAGGTGTCCGCACAACTGAGGTGACACTGTACACGCCCACATCTGTAAACATGACAGTCGGGCAGCCGGGTAAACTCGCGAGAAGAACATTCACGCTTGACAAGCTACTTATTTTCTGTGGAACCCAAGTAAAACTCTTTCTTTTGTAGTTGTAGAGTCGATTTTACCATTCTTTTCAATTTACTTTGAGTTACTTATTTTCGAAATATATATCTGCCAGCTTTTGTTTATGTTACTTGAATTTTAAATTGAGAGTAATAATAATGGTTTGAAATAAGGCGTGGCTACTTTTCTTGACACGGCATGGATCACTGCAAAGCCATGAATACATTAAACTGTCCTTTTTACAAAGGCTTTATCTAGAGCATGTTGTGTCTCGGATAAACCAGTGAAACATGAGAAATGGCCCTGTTTTAATATACATACATCTGATCATTATCATAAACCATGTGTACATAATCGCTGTAATCATACACAGGTATGTGATTGAGTGAGTCTAGTTTTACGCTGCTTTTTGCAATATTCCAGCAATATCACGGCGGGGGAAAACCATAAATGAGCGTCACACATTGTACCCATGTAGGGATTCGAACCCATGTCTTCAGCTTGACGAGCGAACGCTTTAACCACCAGGCTACAGCCCCCATAGGTTAGTGAGCTATAGAAAGGCCATAAAGCGTCTGGGAAGGACGTCATACATCACGGCAAAAATCACAGGCTCCGATAAAAGTATATAGATAAAGATGGTGGGTATAACATAATTTACAGTATTTTCTGCTTATTTGGTATTATTAATATACAGATTTTTGTATAGAATGTGTTCAGCATCTCGCCCGCCAGGTCCTGTGTACACACAATAACAACGACTTGGTCCGACTGCACCTGATCGCTGGTGTTTGTGACAATTGATGTGTCTGGAATAGACAAGCACGATTTGCACGTGCGTATTTGACGTCTTGCGACTACCAGCCAGCTGTGAGGTGAAGCTGTATGCGAGGTTCAGCCAGCCAGTCTATAAATAGAAGCAGTTTGGCAGACGGCAAAATATGGTTGGTTGGTTTGTTGTTTTACGCCGCACTCAGCAATATTACCGCTATCCGGCGGCGGTCTGTAAAATATCGAGTCTGGACCAGACAATCCAGTGATGAAGATCATAAGCATAGTACTGTAACAATTGCTCATACCATAAGAGACTGGACGACAAATTAAAACATAGTTCTAATATTTAGAACAAATATGTAATATGTAACACATATGTAAATAGATGTAATAAATAATACGGAACATAGGTAGCTTTTCCAGTGACAGGGCGGTGGGGTAGCTTAGTGGTTAAAGCGTTCGCTCGTCACGTCGAAGACTCAGGTTCGATTCCCCAGATGCGTTTTCCATATTTCGCCCATCGTATTGCTGAGCGTGGTGTTAACAGTCAGACACAATGTCCATTGATTGTTTACAGCTCCTCCACATTTATAGCCTGTATGAATTAGTGGTGGTCCGATTAATTAAAATAATCGAAGATTGGTCGTAGTGACTAAACGACCAAGCAATCGATCATAATTTCTCATAATCGAACACAACCAAGTTTGGAACATTTGTTTTCATTACAATATTTTTCACATGGTTGGTTTTGTCTGTTACATTTTGTAAGCACTACAAGCTCGTTTCAAGTCATGATTGAATTTATCTTAAAGATTCCAAGAAATTTATGTTCCTAACATACTAGTCATCCTTTAAAGATGTGAAATTTTGCCAAAAAGCCCCAAAGAACTACATGGGTTTTTTCCTTATTTTCATGTGCATTAACAAATTTCATAAATGACTCTTACCAATTATTTTCGATGATTGATCGGTTGTAATGAACCAATCATCAATTATGAGATTTTAACCAATTCCCAACACTAGTATGAATCAGTGACCGTGAAAATAAAACCATATAACTGCCCTTATGAGCTAATGGCCAATGCGGGTGGATGGTGTGACGGGAAATCAACAATTTGGCTTCAAGAGTGAACGTGGGCATCGCTGTTTGTGGTAGGTGGGGTGGTTCCCACTTGAGTACACGCACGTTAATTTGTTGTTGTGTATGACTTCAGATTGAACCTGCTCCATGTGTTAAACTCATAGTATTTACCAACGCTTAAGTACTAGTTATGACGTGTGTTTTACCTGGCAAAATGGCTGTTTTGATATGTTGTCATGTTGTCATGTCAATGACACTGTGTAAGAGAAAAACTTAGGCAAAATTACAGGTATATGTAAGATTATAAGTTATAAAAAAATAAACCATGTAAAACTGGCCTGTGCCATGGTTTCATTGGAAAACGCAACTCCTCCTTCTCAATAATTGTGATTGTTACGTCTCTCATCTTTCCATGTGTCATTTCTGTGTCCTATCCTCGTCCTATTCATGAAACGAAAAGTCCTTTATGTTCCAAACGTTGCAAACCCGAATCAGTGTGTCTTTCCTCAGAAGCCAGTCATACTGACTGGACCGGTTGTAGCTTCTGTTGATTGTTGTCTTCAGAAACAGAATAACTGTTAGACAATGTGCCCCCCCTATTGTACCCACCACAGTCCCCCATGTTGTACCCACCACAGTCCCCTATGCTGTACCCACAACAGTCCCCCATACTGTACCCACAACAGTCCCCCATGCTGTACCCACCACAGTCCCCATGCTGTACCCACCACACCACAGTCCCCCATGCTGTACCTACCACAGTCCCCCATACTGTACCCCACCACAGTCCCCCATGTTGTACCCACCACAGTCCCCATGTTGTACTCCACCACAGTCCCCCATGCTGTACCTACCACAGTCCCCCTATGCTGTACCACCACAGTCCCCCATGCTGTACTCCACCACAGTCCCCATACTGTACCCACCACAGTCCCCCATGCTGTACCCACCACAGTCCCCCATACTGCACCCACCACAGTCCCCCATGCTGTACCCACCACATGTTGTACCCACCACAGTCCCCATACTGTACCCACCACAGTCCCCCATGCTGTACTCCACCACCCACCACAGTCCCCCATGCTGTACCCACCACAGTCCCCCATGCTGTACCCTTACCACAGTCCCCCATGCTGTACCCACCACAGTGTAACCCCCCAGTCCCCCATGCTGCACCCACCACAGTACCCCCATGCTGTACCCACCACAGTCCCCCATGCTGTACCCACCACAGTCCCCCATACTGTACCCACCACAGTCCCCCATGCTGTACCCACCACAGTCCCCCATGCTGTCCCCCCACCACAGTCCCCCATACTGTACCCACCACAGTCCCCATGCTGTACCCACCACAGTCCCCCATGCTGTACCCACCACCATGGTACCCCCACAGTCCCCATGCTGTACCCACCACAGTCCCCATGCTGTACCCACCACAGTCCCCATACTGTACCCACCACAGTCCCCATGCTGTACCCACCACAGTCCCCCATGCTGTACCCACCACAGTCCCCCATACTGTACCCACCACAGTCCCCCATGCTGTACCCACCACAGTCCCCCATGCTGTACCCACCACAGTCCCCCATGCTGTACCCACCACAGTCCCCCATGCTGTACCCACCACAGTCCCCCATGCTGTACCCACCACAGTCCCCCATGCTGTACCCACCACCAGTCCCCCATGCTGTACCCACCACAGTCCCCCATGCTGTACCCACCACAGTCCCCATGCTGTACCCCTACCACAGTCCCCCATGCTGTACCCACCAGCCCCCCATACTGTACCCACCACAGTCCCCATACTGTACTCCACCACGGTCCCCCATGCTGTACCCACCACAGTCCCCATGCTGTACCCACCACAGTCCCCCATGCTGTACCCACCACAGTCCCCCATGCTGTACCCACCACCACAGTCCCCCATACTGTACCCACCACAGTCCCCCATGCTGTACCCACCACCACAGTCCCCCATGCTGTACCCACCACCACAGTCCCCCATGCTGTACCCACCACCACAGTCCCCCATGCTGTACCCACCACAGTCCCCATGCTGTACCCACCACAGTCCCCATGCTGTACCCACCACAGTCCCCCATGCTGTACCCACCACAGTCCCCCATGCTGTACCCACCACAGTCCTCCATGCTGTACCCACCACAGTACTCCATACTGTACCCACCACAGTACCCCAAGCTGTACCCACTACAGTCACGGGGCGTTTAGGGTTCGGTCGTAGTGGTTCAATGATTGGGTGTAGTGGTTTTGTCATGGGGCGTAGTGGTTCAGTCATGTGGCATAGCGGTGACTTTAAACACGTGCTAGAAGACTTATTTTATATGAATTCATGGACGTACACCCCCTGTTTAGTCAAATCCCAATATCAACCTAATAGTGTCCTGGCGTAGTGGCCTACTGACTACACTTACATCTTGCCGCCATCACACGTGGTTTCCACAGTGGGCGTTTCGATTTGAAAACACACAAAACAATATTGTTCTTAATATTAAAATTGCATAAATGAAAGATCACGTCCATGGAACTGCCAGCACTGTCAACTAACTAAATATTGGAAGGAGGGACGCTTGGATACAGTCTGCGTGTAGTGGAACAGTCTCCATTTGATTATGATAAGTACAAACAATGTCTAGCATCTTGCAACGAAGCGATCGAAACGCACAAGTGACCAGGATAAAATATACCTCATATATTTTATATAGCGTTAAGGACCCGTGAAGATCCGGGGTAGAATAAGTCTTCAGCAACCCATGCTTGCCACAAAAGGCGACTATGCTTGTTGTAAGAGGCGACTAACGGGATCGGGTTTCAGGCTCGCTGACTTGGTTGACACATGTCATCGGTTCCCAATTGCGCAGATCGATGCTCATGCTGTTGATCACTGGATTGTCTGGTCGACACTCGATTATTTACATACCGCCGCCATATAGCTGGAATATTGCTGAGTGAAACGTAAAACTAAACTCACTCACTCACTCACTCACTATATAGCGTTAAGAGTTCACTCGTCGCCGAAAACCGTCACGCTGAAGACCCGGGTTCGATTCCCCATATGGTACAATGTGGACCTCATTTCTGGTGTCCCCGCGTGATATTGATGAAATATTGCTAAAAGCAGCGTTCAAACCATATTCACTCACTCACTTAGTGCATTTTGCCTTCAGGGACTGTTTCCAGTCTAGGTTAAGACGGTATCCAAACTTATAATATTCTACAGTTTCAAAAAATAAATGCATGTACAACAATAAGAAGGTTAATATAAATTGTGTGGATAGAACGAGATTGAATGTATGTACAAAGGTATGTGCTTCCTGCATATACAGTTAGGTTAATTACAAAATGCCAGGATTAACATTACAAGTGCCATGGCCAGGTTTGCGTGAACCAATAGAGCAGTCGGGAGACTCCACTCTGTGAGTGAGTGAGTGAGTGAGGGAGTTTGGTTTTACGCCTTTAGCAATATTCCAGCAATATCACTGCGGGGACACCAGAATCCATACTTGAATCCCATATACATGTATGTTCTTCCAGTGCGGGAGAGACACGGTAAATGTCTTTGTAGTTTTGTGTACATTTAGTTCAAAGACTAGATGTTAGCCTAGGTGTGAACTTCCGTAGCCGTTTTCGCCAAATGAAACAGGTGCCGTTTCAGCCAGCATTCATCCCGTACATGTCCATGTAAATTCACATTTTCAACCAGAAAAAATCTCTCTGGACTTTGGACACATGCTATGAGGTAAATAATTGCATTTCTAATAGAGGGACAAGATTTTGCAAAATCTTCAGAAATGTGGTGCAGATTTCTGCGAATCTGTCGTTTGTCATGACCTTGAACTTTCATCTCTAAAATGGCCGCACGTAGCTGTCTTTGAATGAATTTGAAGAATGATGATCAGCCGATTCTAGAACACAAAAAATAAGAAGAATAATCGATGCATTGTGTGCATAAGGTAATAAACCACCGTCTTCTAACGATTTTAAATTCAAATAATGTTTATCAAGTGGTTTTTAAGAGTTGCAACAGTCAGCTGATTTGGCACTGTTGTCTTTGTCAGGGCTGTGGTCATCCGAGAAAATCCCGTTTTTAACCATTGATTATGACAGCGCATACTTTACATACCTTTGGCCACTCTTGTCAATAGGCTGTTGGTGTGTCACGTGTGTGACCGGCTGGTTGTGTATCACTGTACCACGATCTTGTTGATTTTTGTTTATGTATACTTACCACCCTGACAGTGTATATCGCTCTCGTGTTTCAGCAATACACGGGCGGAAAGGCTGCCAGTCGGAGCCCTGGCTCATCGTCACTGATCTGTCATTTCCCTGTCAGTTCTAAAAGTTGATTATTTGTGTCATAGGGATTCTGGGTTACCAATCCTTATCCTGTGTATCAGGCATCCGATCGTTTCTCCATTGTGATCCAACTTCACATAATGCTACTGGCTAGCAAACAGTTATCGCCATAATTTAGCGGTACTTACAAAATTACTCTGCCGTTCGTTAAATTAATGAAACAGAATTAATTATGATACTTAATTAGCTATTCACCGATGTGTCCAGCCCGTTCACTGCCGCCGATCACGTTTTTATATAATGCGGCGGAAGTGAATCCTGGAAGTATAAATAGATGTTTTCTCACAACTAACTGTAATTCGGAAATTAAACGAGACTTACCTGTAAGTTGAAGTTTGATTGGAGTTCTGCCCAGTCATCACAGCAATGAGTGATTCGTGAGATAGCATTACGCATGTGCGGAGTGAGAGTCACTTCAGTCTTTAAAGTACAAGTCAGTCAGGTGCCAACAGACCAAGGGTGGGCTAGGGTGGCCACGAATCACTCAGTGCTGTGATGGCTGGGGCAGAACTCCAATCAAACTTCAACTTACAGGTTAGTCTCTGTTTAATTTCCGAATGCTCCAGTCACAGAGTGCTCCGTGAGATTTTAAAGCCTAGTTGGCAACTGACACACTTGACTAGTTCACAGACCTTCCTTAAGTTCCCAATATCCATGGATTTTATATATACCAGCTTTATGTCATTAAGTTCCATCTCTTGGTTAAACTTAATTACCACGTTTCCATTCCAAACTAAAAACAAACATGTTCAAATTCATCTTTTTAATGAATCTATTATACATTTCACAAGTTCTCTGGAACAATTCCCTGGTAACTAATTACTAGTATACAATTGCATACACTTCTGCACTTTGCCTCAGGTAGGATTTCAGTTTCTACCTAGTATGGCATGAGCAAATCTCTGCTGAGAACTGGGTTCCACATAGACCGAATAATGTTTCACAAAACAATGATCAGATGACCACCCGGCTGTTTTAATGATATCACTTACTGGCACGAAAGCTGCCCTAGCAGCTGACACTGAAGCAACTCTTGTGCTATGAGCCTTAAACTGTGTAACATCAATACCAGCTATCTGCATACAACATCTAATCCACCTGCTTATTGTCTGACAACTAACAGCTTTGTGAGGCTTAATAAAGCTGATCAATAACTGATTTTCACTGTCCCTCACATCTGTAGTTTTGGCCAAGTAAGTATCAAGTACACTCACAACACGCAAGGCTGGGTCTTGGCCAAAGGGAGATAACTCCACAAATCTTGACTTCATACCAGGTCTGCTTTGTTTAAGCAACTTCAAATTGAAAACAACTTTATCATTATATTCTGTGAGATTGCTTAACTTTAAACAATGTAAAGATTGCACTCTCTGTGCAGTAACTAAAGCTAACAAACAGCATAACTTTGAATGTTAAAAACTTCAAATCTAACTTTGCATTTGGAACCAGTGTTCTTAACCAAGCCAGTAAACATTCAACATCCCACACTGCTGAATACCTAGACCTTGTAGGTCTTACATTAAATGCCCTTTAAGAAACCTTGTTATTAGTGGGTGTGATCCCACTGTGTCTTTACAGTCATCCAATATTACACATGCCGACAGAGCACATCTGGCAGTGTTCAGAGCACTGTATCCTTTTCCATTTTTATATAACACAGTCAGAAAAATCTAACACATTATTCACAGTTCCATGAATTGGATTAATGTCTTTTTCCCTACAGAACGGTGCCCACTTCTGCAGGTAGACTTTATATTGTCTCTGAGTTGCCCTCCTCCATGATTCCAGCATGACAGTCTGAGCTTCCTCCGAAACTCCTCTTGCTTTGAGACTTCTCCTGACAAGCGACAGGCCATCAGGTGGAGTTTGTTCCTCAGTGGATGCAGCTTCTCTGACCATGGTAGCGTTAGCAGTCTCTGTTTCCTGGGTAGCACTCTGGGTACATCCACCAGCATATTCATCAGTCTCAGGTACCAGGCCTGGGTGCTCCATAAAGGGAACCACCATCACCCCCTCCGACTTTTCCTCTGTGACCTTCTGCAGGCATTTCCCAATTGTACTGAATGGAGGAAAAGCATAGAATTTAAAACCACACCAACTTAGTGTAAATGCATCAATATGGTAGGCTTGTGGATCACATTTCCAAGAAACATAAGTCTCAAGTTGTTTATTTAACCGTGATGCAAATAAATCCATATCTAGGGTACCCCATAATTCACAAATTCTTCCAAACACTTCTGCATCTAGTTTCCATTCTGTTTGGTCATCAAATACTCTTGATTCCCTACCTGCAACCACATTCAGTTTGCCAGGTATATGTGTGGCACTCAGCCAGATATCTCTTTCTATGCACCATTACCATATGTCCCTAGCTATGATGTCACAAGCTACTGATTTGCTCCCCATGGCTTTTACATAACACACAGCTGTTGTGTTGTCCATCTGAATTTGAATATGCACCTTTCTATACTCTTTTGCCAAAGATTGGATTGCATATAAAGCTGCTAACAATTCCAACTCATTGATATGTTTTTCTGCTTCTAAAGCTGTCCATCTGCCTCCTGTTTTTATATCCCACAATGTGCTCCCCATCCCATGGATGAGGCATCAGATTTAATAATTACTTCAGGTGTGCCATGGGAGATAACTCTTTGGGACCTAGCAATGTTTGAATGCCACCATGTCAGATCTTTCATCATGCAAGCTGATATTTCTAGTAGTCTCATAATTTCCATTGTTTTCCTTTAATGCTTTGGCATTTGCCCTTTCCAACTTCCTATAATGAAGCGGGCCATACTCTACTCCTGGAAAACTAGCCACTAGTCTCCCTATAATTTCAGCCACAGTCCTAATTTTCACGAATTTCTTTCTTGTAAGCATGTAACAATCCTTTTTAATTGTATAGACTTTCTCATCTGTTAACTTGACAGTCATGTTTTCAGAATTTAAAACAAAACCTAAGAACACTACAGATTGTGATGGCACTAATACAGACTTTGTAGGATGGAGAATGAACCCTAACTTTTGAACTAAGTGAAATGTGTCTCGAACATTAGCACGACACTCGATCATCAAATGAATCTCCTTGCAGATAAGAATCATCAATGTAGGGTACACTCTCATGGCCTTTCTCTCTTAATGAGGCAAAAACCGGTTTCATCAACTTGGTAAATTGTCTGGGGCAGCATGCTAAATCATTTGGCAGACATGTATACTGAAACAGTTTGCTTCTCCAAATAAACCTTAAATACTTTCTATGTTCTGCTTTAACTGGTACAGAATAGTAAGCATCCTTTAAATCTACTGATGCCATGTAACAACCTTGCTTCATCAACTTAATTGCAGAGTCTAAACTTTCCATTTTGAAATGTTGATAGGTTACTGACTTATTAAAGTGTTTCAGATTCAGTATCAGTCTGTATGAACCATCTTTTTTGGGTTTTATGAAAATATTTGATACAAACTGACCCTCATTTGGTTCTGTCTCTTCAACAACTCCCTTTTTAGAAATTTCTCTATTTCCGAATCAATGATTTCTGTTTCCCTTGAATCAAATATGATTTGTTTGGAGTAAAGTTCTGCCCTGGAACCTCCTCAAGTTCAATTTCACAACCTTGAATCATATTTAAAACTACTTGATCTAATGTGATTTCTTTCCAGTTTTCATCAAACTGTTTCAGTCTACCTGCTGTAAACCTGCTGACATTCACAAGAGGTACACTATCACAGACCTGTTCATCAGTGTGGGAAGTTGGTTCAGGTGGTTCAGGCTTTGACTTTTCCCCTTTTGTTTCTTGGAGGGCCCTGACGACTGCACCAAAAACACTTCTTGTAAACCATGGTACCCATAAGCATGATTAGGGCCGCCTCTATAGAAGTTCCGTGACTCTCCAGGTAAGGTGATTCCCACGATATGGGCGCCGGCCTCTGCTTGCACCCCAGTGTGGTCTTGGAATCACCATCTTGTTGGTTAGTGTGTTTGATTTATCTATGTCTTCTAACACCTTTGGCACATCCCTCCAAAGAGTTTGGAATTAATAGGTAATGCGTAGGACATAATTGATGCATAGTCTGGATGTAAATCTTGCTTGATGAATTTTCTCCTGGCAACTAATTGCATAGTGTCCGCCTTTCTTTTAAAAAAAAGTAATTTAGTAAGCCAATAATGAGCAATCAATCAATGTATTGGCGGTTAATCTCTTGAAAGAAGGACGTTTTTTCGCAGACAGACACGACAGAGTGTATTCAGTATAGATCAGTAAATCTACATACATAAATACTACCTATTGACCAATCCGGCAGTAAGATAAAAGTAATTAATCAATCAGCGTGTTATCGGTTAATCTTTTTGATCGATGTTTATAATGTTGGGCATTTACTCCAGACACAAGAAATGCCAAATGGGAACCTTTGTCGGCTAATCTAAGTGGTGTTACCACTAATTATTCCTGTTATAATTTCATTAACTGACCATCAAGTGAATGATGACAAATAACGTGTAGGTTTATACCACCTAACACAGGTTACAACAAGGGAGTATTAATTGCTGTATTGCATGCAATTTTAATTGCATCATGAAAACTTATGGAGCCGACATTGTTTTGAGAATACAAACAGAACTGTATTGTTGCATAAGAAATACATATAGGCATTTTCTGTTGCTAAAACTGTATGTACCTATTTACCTAAGTAAATTCTGAGGATTCTTCTAGCAATGGCAAAGTAGGTTTGTTTAGTTTACTACAGTTCAAATAAATCAAATGTCAATTTTTAATATCATAACGTAATAGGCGTCATATTTTTACATTACATGATTAAATGTCGAGGACAAAACCACAGAAATGGGATCAATTGGATCAGTCATTATATCATCCAGGCATTAGAAAACCTGAAAAAGCCCATACTGCTTTGATACTTTATTACAATCAGACAAGAACTACCAGGGATATTTTCAAATAACTGCATCTGATGGGCATCCACCCTCCTTAATGTCGCACTGTTTGGGTTGAAGAAATTAACCGTGAACCCGTGATGGCGAGGCTTATCATTGTTTTCGCTATCACTAGCGTCTGGCCAGAACAAATAAGGCCTAGCGACACCAAGCGATTTTGACAGAATCGTCTATGAAAACAAGTTGTAAGTCAGAAACTAGGCAAAGCAGGAGACAAAATGAAATGACAGTAGATTGTGAGAATATATAGCTTTCATTTTCACAACATTTGTCACGATTTCAGGTTTATACAAACCTGTAAACCAGATAATTTACCCCCTGAAATGAACTTGAATTCTGCATCAGCCCTCATATCTATTCTTCATATGACGTCACAGAGGCGAAGCTGCTCTGATTGGTTGAAATGTTGTTCATGGGTGAGAATAGTGCACTGTTGTCAAAAGGTCGATTGAAGTTAATTAAAAATGGAAATGAGTAGTTTTAATGGCGGGTTTCATTTATAATGATGCCAATTAGTGATTTATGTATTTGTACCCTCCTAGAGTATATGTGATCTTTAAGTCAGAGTATCCTCTTCACTGTCACTCCCCTGACTGTCTCCAGGTGAATGTTCTTCTACAACCATGCAGATCCTAACTGCATTGCCATCAATTCCTTGTAGACCCATCACAATCCCTGCAACGTCTGTTGCATGTATGCATGCATGCATGCTGTACATTCAACAGCTGAACACATGTGAAATACCATCATTATAGAGGAGTTTCACAACCCAGTGCCATCAAGCCTCAGCTTGTTAACTCTCAGTGCTCATCCCTAGTGACTGTCACAGGTGGCTGGTATAGGAACCGACACTCTCTGGCTCTTCCGGCGTAAGGGTAGGATGTTTGCTGTCTATTGATGAGCTCTAACCACAACATGTTCACATATACCAATCAGTATATAAAGTCACCTGACAGTTTCTTACATGCACTAAAAACTCTCAAAGCCATATATGGTAGGGAGCCAGCAGTCGATATGACTGATGAGCTGTATACACAGTCTCGCGACTTTACCAGGTATTACCTGTGTGGCAGGTGAGAGTGGCCACACCTGGCAAGTTGCTGTGCTTGATTAGCTGGACACAGCTACCTGATTATGAAACACTTTGATGAATAAAAGGTAGCACCTTTTTGCATCAGTGTTTTTTTAATTGAACCTGAGCAAGTAAAATCTAATTTGTTAGCATTGAAATGTAGTGGCTATGAAATGTATGAGTTCTGTGATGGGATTCAAACCAACGACCTGAAGTCAGGTGGCAATTGTGCATGACTAAAAGGTTAACCCCAACAGCCAACTGACAAGATAACTTGATGTTTGTGGCATGACCCCATCCCTCTAGAGGAGGGTGTCCAGGACAGTGTGATGCTGGGTGGGGTATGTGGGTATGTGTGGGGGCAGTATAGAGAGGGGTGTCAGGACAGTGTGATGCTGGGTGGGGTATGTGGGTATGTGTGGGGCAGTATAGAAGAGGATGCCTGGACAGTGTGATGCTGGGTGGGGTATGTGTGGGGCAGTATAGAAGAGGGCGCCAGGACAGTGTGATGCTGCGTAGGGGTATGTGGGTATGTGTGGGGCAGTATAGAAGATGGTCCTCAGGACAGTGTGATGCTGCGTGGGGTATGTGGGTATGTGTGGGGCAGTATAGAAGATGGTCTCAGGACAGTGTGATGCTGGGTGAAGGGTATGTGTGGGGCAGTATAGAAAATGGTCTCAGGACAGTGTGTGATGCTGGGTGGGGGGTATGTGGGTATGTGTGGGGGCAGTATAGTAGAGAGGTGTTAGGACAGTGTGATGCTAGGTGGGATTTGTGGGTATGTGTGGCACAGTCTAGAAGATAGTCTCAGGACAGTGTGATGCTGGGTGGGGTATGTGTGGGTATGTGTGGGGGCAGTATAGAAGAGAGGATGTCTGGACAGTGTGGTGCTGGGTGGGGGTATGTGGGTATGTGTGGGGGGTGTATAGAAGATGGTCTCAGGACAGTGTGATGCTAGGTGGGGTATGTGGGTATGTGTGGGGCAGTATAGAAGAGGTCTCAGGACAGTGTGATGCTGGGTAGGGGTATGTAGGTATGTGTGGGGAGGCAGTATAGAAGATGGTCTCAGGACAGTGTGATGCTAGGTGGGGTATGTGGGTATGTGTGGGGCAGTCCTAGAAGATGGTCTCAGGACAGTGTGATGATGCTAAGTAGGGTATGTGGGTATGTGTGGGGCAGTATAGAAGAGGGTGTCAGGACAGTGTGATGCTAAAGGTGGGAGTATGTGTGGGTATGTGTGGGGCAGTATAGAGAGGGGTGTCAGGACAGTGTGATGCTGGAGTGGGGAGGGTATGTGGGTATGTGTGGGACAGTATAGAAAGAGGATGTCAGGACAGTGTGATGCTGGGTGGGGTATGTAGGTATGTGTGGGGCAGTATAGAGAGGGATGTCTGGACAGTGTGATGCTGGGTGGGAGTATGTAGGTATATGTGGGGCAGTCCTAGAAGATGGTGTCAGGATAGTGTGATGCTGGGTACAGGGGTATGTGGGTATGTGTGGGGCAGTATAGAAGAGGATTCCTGGACAGTGTGATGCTTGAGTGGGGTATGTGGGTATGGGTGGCACAGTCTAGAAGAGGGTGTCAGGACAGTGTGATGCTGGGTGGGGTATGTGTGGGGGCAGTCTAGAAGAGGGTCTCAGGACAGTGTGATGCTAGGTGGGGTATGTGGGTATGTGTCGGGGGTGTATAGAAGATGGTCTCAGGACAGTGTGATGCTAGGTAGGGTATGTGGGTATGTGTGTGGGGGCAGTATAGAAGAGAGGGTCTCAGGACAGTGGTGTGATGCTGGGTGGGAGTATGTGGGTATGTGTGGGGCAGTATAGAAGATGGTCTCAGGACAGTGTGATGCTAGGTGGGGTATGTGGGTATGTGTGGGGCAGTCTAGAAGATGGTCTCAGGACAATGTGATGCTGCGTGGGGTATGTGGGTATGTGTGGGGCAGTATAGAAGAGAGTGTCAGGACAGTGTGATGCTAGGTGGGGTATGTGGGTATGTGTGGGGCAGTATAGAGAGAGGGTGTCAGGACAGTGTGATGCTGGGTGGGGTATGTGGGTATGTGTGGGACAGTATAGAAGAGGGGATGTCAGGACAGTGTGATGCTGGGTGGGGTATGTGGGTATGTGTGTGGGGCAGTATAGAAGAGGATGTCTGGACAGTGTGATGCTGGGTGGGGTATGTAGGTATGTTTGGGGGCAGTATAGAAGAAGATGCCTGGACAGTGTGATGCTGGGTGGGGTATGTGGGTATGTGTGGGGCAGTAGATAGAAGAGGCATGAGGACAGTGTGATGCTGGGTGGGGTATGTGGGTATGTGTGGGGCAGTATAGAAGAAGATGCCTGGACAGTGTGATGCTGGGTGGGGTATGTGGGTATGTGTGGGGCAGTATAGAAGAGGCGCCAGGACAGTGTGATGCTGCGTGGGGTATGTATGGGTATGTGTGGGGGCAGTATAGAAGATGCGTGTCAGGACAGTGTGATGCTGGGTGGGGGGTATGTGGGTATGTGTGGGGCAGTATAGAAGATGGTCTCAGGACAGTGTGTGATGCTGCGTGGGGGTATGTGTGGGGCAGTATAGAAGGTGGTCTCAGGACAGTGTGATGCTGGGTGGGAGTATGTGGGTATGTGTGGGGCAGTATAGTAGAGGTGTTAGGACAGTGTGATGCTAGGTGGGATTTGTGGGTATGTGTGGCACAGTCTAGAAAGAGGGTCTCAGGACAGTGTGATGCTGGAGTGGGGTATGTGGGTATGTGTGGGGCAGTATAGAAGAGGATGTCTGGACAGTGTGATGCTGGGTGGGGTATGTGGGTATGTGTGGGGCAGTCTAGAAGATGGTGTCAAAGGATAGTGTGATGCTGGGTGGGGTATGTGGGTATGTGTGTGGGGCAGTATAGAAGAGGATTCCTGGACAGTGTGATGCTTGGTGGGGTATGTGGGTATGGGTGGCACAGTCTAGAAGAGGGTGTCAGGACAGTGTGATGCTGGGTAGGGTATGTGTGGGAGGGCAGTCTAGAAGAGGGTCTCAGGACAGTGTGATGCTAGGTAGGGGTATGTGGGTATGTGTGAGGTGTATAGAAGATGGTCTCAGG
>NW_025765964.1:0-82298 GCF_003918875.1 Haliotis rubra
TACCATTTTTTCCTTTTGTCGAGGATGCTTTTCATCTAGAAGGTCAAAGGTCAGGGTCAAGGTCAACGTCAACGTCAACGTCAAGGTCAACGTCAAAAGTGAAGGTCAACGTCAACGTCAACGTCAAAAAAAGATGTTTCTTTGCGTATGCTTACCATTTTTTCCCTTTGTCGAAGACGCTTTTCATCTAGAAGGTCAAAGGTCAGGGTCAAGGTCAACGTCAAGGTCAACGTCAAGGTCAGCGTCAAAAGTGAAGGTCAAGGTCAACGTCAACGTCAAAAAAAGGTGCTTCTTTGCGTATCCTTACCATTTTTCTTTTTGTCGAAGACGCTTTTCACCTAGAAGGTCAAAGGTCAGGGTCAAGGTCAAGGTCAAGGTCAACGTCAAAAGTGAAGGTCAATGTCAACGTCAACGTCAAAAAAGTGTGTTACATTGCGTATCCTTACCATTTTTCTTTTTGTCGAAGACGCTTTTCATCTAGAAGGTCAAAGGTCAGGGTCAAGGTCAAGGTCAACGTCAAAAGTGAAGGTCAAGGTCAACGTCAACGTCACAAAAAGGTGTTTCTTTGCGTATCCTTACCATTCTTTCCTTTTGTCGAAGACGCTTTTCATCTAGAAGGTCAAAGGTCAAAGGTCAACGTCAAGGTCAACGTCAACGTCAAAAGTGAAGGTCAAGGTCAACGTCAACGTCAAAAAAAGTTGTTTCTTTGCGTATCCTTACCATTTTTCTTTTTGTCGAAGACGCTTTTCACCTGGAAGGTCAAAGGTCAGGGTCAAGGACAAGGTCAACGTCAAAAGTGAAGGTCAAGGTCAACGTCAAGGTCAACGTCAAGGTCAGCGTCAAAAGTAAAGGTGTTGGTCAACGTCAACGTCAAAAAAAGGTGTTTCTTTGCGTATCCTTACCATTTTTTCCTTTTGTCGAAGACGCTTTTCATATAGAAGGTCAAAGGTCAAGGTCAACGTCAAGGTCAAGGTCAAGGTCAGCGTCAAAAGTGAAGGTCAAGGTCAACGTCAACGTCAAAAAAGGTGTTTCTTTGCGTATCCTTACCATTTTTTCCTTTTGTCGAAGACGCTTTTCATCTAGAAGGTCAAAGGTCAGGGTCAAGGTCAACGTCAAGGTCAAGGTCAACGTCAACGTCAAAAGTGAAGGTCAAGGTCAACGTCAACGTCAAAAAAGGTGTTTCTTTGCGTATCCTTACCATTTTTTTTTTCCTTTTGTCGAAGACGCTTTTCATCTAGAAGGTCAAAGGTCAACGTCAAAAAGGTCTTTGCGTCACCAGGTCAGGTCAAGGTCAAGGTCAACGTCAAAAGTGAAGGTCAAGGTCAACGTCAACGTCAAAAAAGGTGTTTCTTTTGCGTATCCTTACCATTCTTTTCTTTTTGTCGAAGACGCTTTTCATCTAGAAGGTCAAAGGTCAGGGTCAAGGTCAACGTCAAGATCAAGGTCAACGTCAAGGTCAAAGTCAACGTCAAAAGTGAAGGTCAAGGTCAACGTCAACGTCAAAAGAAGATGTTTCTTTGCGTATCCTTACCATTTTTCCTTTTGTCGAAGACGCTTTTCATCTAGAAGGTCAAAGAAGGTCAAAGGTCAAGGTCAAGGTCAACGTCAAGGTCAAGGTCAAGGTCAACGTCAAAGTGAAGGTCAAGGTCAACGTCAACGTCAAAAAGGTGTTTCTTTTGCGTATCCTTACCATTTTTTCCTTTTGTCGAAGACGCTTTTCATCTAGAAGGTCAAAAGTCAGGGTCAAGGTCAACGTCAACGTCAAGGTCAAGGTCAACGTCAAAAGTGAAGGTCAAGGTCAACGTCAACGTCAAAAAAAGGTGTTTCTTTGCGTATCCTTACCATTTTTCTTTTTGTCGAAGACGCTTTTCATCTAGAAGGTCAAAGGTCAGGGTCAAGGTCAAGGTCAACGTCAAGGTCAAGGTCAAGGTCAACGTCAAAGTGAAGGTCAAGGTCAACGTCAACGTCAAAAAAGGTGTTTCTTTGCGTATCCTTACCATTTTTTCTTTTTGTCGAAGACGCTTTTCATCTAGAAGGTCAAAGGTCAGGGTCAAGGTCAACGTCAAGGTCAACGTCAAGGTCAGCGTCAAAAGTGAAGGTCAAGGTCAACGTCAACGTCAAAAAAAGGTGTTTCTTTGCGTATCCTTACCATTTTTCTTTTTGTCGAAGACGCTTTTCATCTAGAAGGTCAAAGGTCAGGTCAAGGGTCAAGGTCAAGGTCAAGGTCAACGTCAAAAGTGAAGGTCAAGGTCAACGTCAACGTCAAAAGGTGTTTCTTTGCGTATCCTTACCATTTTTCTTTTTGTCGAAGACGCTTTTCATCTAGAAGGTCAAAGGTCAGGGTCAAGGTCAACGTCAACGTCAAAAGTGAAGGTCAAGGTCAACGTCAACGTCACAAAAAGGTGTTTCTTTGCGTATCCTTACCATTTTTTTTTGTCGAAGACGCTTTTCATCTAGAAGGTCAAAGGTCAGGGTCAAGGTCAAGGTCAAGGTCAAGGTCAACGTCAAGGTCAAAGTCAACGTCAAAAGTGAAGGTCAAGGTCAACGTCAACGTCAAAAAAGGTGTTTCTTTGCGTATCCTTACCATTTTTTCTTTTTGTCGAAGACGCTTTTCATCTAGAAGGTCAAAGGTCAGGGTCAAGGTCAAGGTCAACGTCAAAAGTGAAGGTCAAGGTCAACGTCAAGGTCAACGTCAAGGTCAGCGTCAAAAGTAAAGGTGTTGGTCAACGTCAACGTCAAAAAAAGGTGTTTCTTTGCGTATCCTTACCATTTTTTCCTTTTGTCGAAGACGCTTTTCATGTAGAAGGTCAAAGTCAGGGTCAAGGTCAACGTCAAACGTCAAGGTCAGGTCATGGTCAACGTCAAAAGTGAAGGTCAAGGTCAACGTCAACGTCAAAAAAGGTGTTTCTTTGCGTATCCTTACCATTTTTCCTTTTGTCGAAGACGCTTTTCATCTAGAAGGTCAAAGGTCAGGGTCAACGTCAAGGTCAAGGTCAAGGTCAAGGTCAACGTCAAAAGTGAAGGTCAAGGTCAACGTCAACGTCAAAAAGGTGTTTCTTTGCGTGATCCTTACCATTTTTCCTTTTGTCGAAGACGCTTTTCATCTAGAAGGTCAAAGGTCAGGGTCAAGGTCAACGTCAAGGTCAAGGTCAAGGTCAAGGTCAGCGTCAAAAGTGAAGGTCAAGGTCAACGTCAACGTCAAAAAAGGTGTTTCTTTGCGTATCCTTACCATTTTTCCTTTTGTCGAAGACGCTTTTCATCTAGAAGGTCAAAGGTCAGGGTCAAGGTCAAGGTCAAGGTCAACGTCAGCGTCAAAGTGAAGGTCAAGGTCAACGTCAACGTCAAAAGGTGTTTCTTTGCGTATCCTTACCATTTTTTCCTTTTGTCGAAGACGCTTTTCATCTAGAAGGTCAAAGGTCAGGGTCAAGGTCAAGGTCAACGTCAAGGTCAAGGTCAACGTCAAAAGTGAAGGTCAAGGTCAACGTCAACGTCAAAAAGGTGTTTCTTTGCGTATCCTTACCATTTTTTTTCTTTTTGTCGAAGACGCTTTTCATCTAGAAGGTCAAAGGTCAGGGTCAAGGACAAGGTCAAGGGGTCAAGGTCAAGGTCAACGTCAAGGTCAACGTCAAGGTCAAGGTCAACGTCAAAAGCGAAGGTCAAGGTCAACGTCAACGTCAAAAAAAGATGTTTCTTTGCGTATCCTTACCATTTTTTCCTTTTGTCGAAGACGCTTTTCATCTAGAAGGTCAAAGGTCAGGGTCAAGGTCAACGTCAAGGTCAACGTCAAGGTCAGCGTCAAAAGTGAAGGTCAAGGTCAACGTCAACGTCAAAAAGGTGTTTCTTTGCGTATCCTTACCATTTTTCTTTTTGTCGAAGACGCTTTTCATCTAGAAGGTCAAAGGTCAGGGTCAAGGTCAAGTCAAGGTCAAGGTCAAGGTCAACGTCAAAAGTGAAGGTCAAGGTCAACGTCAACGTCAAAAAAGGTGTTTCTTTGCGTATCCTTACCATTTTTCTTTTTGTCGAAGACGCTTTTCATCTAGAAGGTCAAAGGTCAGGGTCAAGGTCAAGGTCAGGGTCAAGGTCAAGGTCAACGTCAAAAGTGAAGGTCAAGGTCAACGTCAACGTCAAAAAAAGGTGTTTCTTTGCGTATCCTTACCATTTTTTCCTTTTGTCGAAGACGCTTTTCATCTAGAAGGTCAAAGGTCAAGGGTCAAGGTCAAGGTCAACGTCAACGTCAAGGTCAACGTCAAAAGTGAAGGTCAAGGTCAACGTCAACGTCAAAAAGGTGTTTCTTTGCGTATCCTTACCATTTTTTCTTTTTGTCGAAGACGCTTTTCATCTAGAAGGTCAAAGGTCAGGGTCAAGGTCAAGGTCAAGGTCAAGGTCAAGGTCAAGGTCAACGTCAAGGTCAACGTCAAAGTGAAGGTCAAGGTCAACGTCAACGTCAAAAAAAGGTGTTTCTTTGCGTATCCTTACCATTTTTCCTTTTGTCGAAGACGCTTTTCATCTAGAAGGTCAAAGGTCAGGGTCAAGGTCGTCAAGGTCAAGGTCAAGGTCAAGGTCAACGTCAAAAGTGAAGGTCAAGGTCAACGTCAACGTCAAAAAAGGTGTTTCTTTGCGTATCCTTACCATTTTTTCTTTTGTCGAAGACGCTTTTCATCTAGAAGGTCAAAGGTCAGGGTCAAGGTCAAGGTCAAGGTCAAGGTCAAGGTCAACGTCAAAGTGAAGGTCAAGGTCAACGTCAACGTCAAAAAGATGTTTCTTTGCGTATCCTTACCATTTTTTCCTTTTGTCGAAGACGCTTTTCATCTAGAAGGTCAAAGGTCAGGGTCAAGGTCAACGTCAAGGTCAACGTCAAGGTCAGCGTCAAAAGTGAAGGTCAAGGTCAACGTCAACGTCAAAAAAAGGTGTTTCTTTGCGTATCCTTACCATTTTTTTCTTTTTGTCGAAGACGCTTTTCACCTAGAAGGTCAAAGGTCAGGGTCAAGGTCAAGGTCAACGTCAAAAGTGAAGGTCAAGGTCAACGTCAACGTCAAAAAGGTGTTTCTTTGCGTATCCTTACCATTTTTTTTTTTGTCGAAGACGCTTTTCATCTAGAAGGTCAAAGGTCAGGGTCAAGGTCAAGGTCAAGGTCAACGTCAAGGTCAACGTCAAAAAGTGAAGGTCAAGGTCAACGTCAACGTCAAAAAGGTGTTTCTTTGCGTATCCTTACCATTTTTTCTTTTTGTCGAAGACGCTTTTCATCTAGAAGGTCAAAGGTCAGGGTCAAGGTCAACG
Organism: Haliotis rubra; assembly: GCF_003918875.1. NCBI lineage: Eukaryota > Metazoa > Mollusca > Gastropoda > Lepetellida > Haliotidae > Haliotis > Haliotis rubra. Next base: position 5,278 of record NW_025765964.1, read on the forward strand.
TCAAGGTCAAGGTCAAGGTCAACGTCAAAAGTGAAGGTCAAGGTCAACGTCAACGTCAAAAAGGTGTTTCTTTGCGTATCCTTACCATTTTTCTTTTTTTGTCGAAGACGCTTTTCATCTAGAATCTAGGAAGGTCAAAGGTCAGGGTCAAGGTCAACGTCAAGGTCAACGTCAAAAGTGAAGGTCAAGGTCAACGTCAACGTCAAAAAGGTGTTTCTTTGCGTATCCTTACCATTTTTTTCTTTTTGTCGAAGACGCTTTTCATCTAGAAGGTCAAAGGTCAGGGTCAACGTCAAGGTCAACGTCAAGGTCAAGGTCAACGTCAAAAGTGAAGGTCAAGGTCAACGTCAACGTCAAAAAGGGTGTTTCTTTGCGTATCCTTACCATTTTTTCCTTTTGTCGAAGACGCTTTTCATCTAGAAGGTCAAAGGTCAGGGTCAAGGTCAAGGTCAAGGTCAAGGTCAAGGTCAACGTCAAAAGTGAAGGTCAAGGTCAACGTCAACGTCAAAAAGGTGTTTCTTTGCGTATCCTTACCATTTTTTCTTTTGTCGAAGACGCTTTTCATCTAGAAGGTCAAAGGTCAGGGTCAAGGTCAACGTCAACGTCAAGGTCAAGGTCAAGGTCAACGTCAAAAGTGAAGGTCAAGGTCAACGTCAACGTCAAAAAAGGTGTTTCTTTGCGTATCCTTACCATTTTTTCTTTTTGTCGAAGACGCTTTTCATCTAGAAGGTCAAAGGTCAAAGGTCAAGGGGTCAAGGTCAAGGTCAAGGTCAAGGTCAACGTCAAAAGTGAAGGTCAAGGTCAACGTCAACGTCAAAAAAGGTGTTTCTTTGCGTATCCTTACCATTTTTCTTTTTGTCGAAGACGCTTTTCATCTAGAAGGTCAAAGGTCAGGGTCAGGGTCAAGGTCAAGGTCAACGTCAAGGTCAAAGTCAACGTCAAAAGTGAAGGTCAAGGTCAACGTCAACGTCAAAAGAAGATGTTTCTTTGTGTATGCTTACCATTTTTTCCTTTTGTCGAAGACGCTTTTCATCTAGAAGTTCGAAGGTCAGGGTCAAGGTCAACGTCAAGGTCAACGTCAAGGTCAGTGTCAAAAGTAAAGGTGTTGGTCAACGTCAACGTCAAAAAAAGGTGTTTCTTTGCGTATCCTTACCATTTTTTCCTTTTGTCGAAGACGCTTTTCATGTAGAAGGTCAAAAGTCAGGGTCAAGGTCAACGTCAATGTCAAGGTCATGGTCAACGTCAAAAGTGAAGGTCAAGGTCAACGTCAACGTCAAAAAAAGGTGTTTCTTTGCGTATCCTTACCATTTTTTCCTTTTGTCGAGGATGCTTTTCATCTAGAAGGTCAAAGGTCTGGGTTAACGTCGAGGTCAACGTCAAGGTCAACGTCAACGTCAACGTCAAAAGTGAAGGTCAACGTCAACGTCAACGTCAAAAAGATGTTTCTTTGCGTATGCTTACCATTTTTTCCTTTTGTCGAAGACGCTTTTCATCTAGAAGGTCAAAGGTCAGGTCAAGTCAAGGTCAACGTCAAGGTCAACGTCAAGGTCAGCGTCAAAAGTGAAGGTCAAGGTCAACGTCAACGTCAAAAAAAGGTGCTTCTTTGCGTATCCTTACCATTTTTCTTTTTGTCGAAGACGCTTTTCACCTAGAAGGTCAAAGGTCAGGGTCAAGGTCAAGGTCAAGGTCAACGTCAAAAGTGAAGGTCAATGTCAACGTCAACGTCAAAAAAGTGTGTTACATTGCGTATCCTTACCATTTTTCTTTTTGTCGAAGACGCTTTTCATCTAGAAGGTCAAAGGTCAGGGTCAAGGTCAAGGTCAACGTCAAAAGTGAAGGTCAAGGTCAACGTCAACGTCACAAAAAGGTGTTTCTTTGCGTATCCTTACCATTCTTTCCTTTTGTCGAAGACGCTTTTCATCTAGAAGGTCAAAGGTCAAAGGTCAACGTCAAGGTCAACGTCAACGTCAAAAGTGAAGGTCAAGGTCAACGTCAACGTCAAAAAAAGTTGTTTCTTTGCGTATCCTTACCATTTTTCTTTTTGTCGAAGACGCTTTTCACCTGGAAGGTCAAAGGTCAGGGTCAAGGACAAGGTCAACGTCAAAAGTGAAGGTCAAGGTCAACGTCAAGGTCAACGTCAAGGTCAGCGTCAAAAGTAAAGGTGTTGGTCAACGTCAACGTCAAAAAAAGGTGTTTCTTTGCGTATCCTTACCATTTTTTCCTTTTGTCGAAGACGCTTTTCATGTAGAAGGTCAAAGGTCAGGGTCAAGGTCAACGTCAAGGTCAAGGTCAAGGTCAACGTCAAAAGTGAAGGTCAAGGTCAACGTCAACGTCAAAAAAGGTGTTTCTTTGCGTATCCTTACCATTTTTTCCTTTTGTCGAAGACGCTTTTCATCTAGAAGGTCAAAGGTCAGGGTCAAGGTCAACGTCAAGGTCAAGGTCAACGTCAAAAGTGAAGGTCAAGGTCAACGTCAACGTCAAAAAAGGTGTTTCTTTGCGTATCCTTACCATTTTTTCCTTTTGTCGAAGACGCTTTTCATCTAGAAGGTCAAAGGTCAGGGTCAAGGTCAAGGTCAACGTCAAGGTCAAGGTCAACGTCAAAAGTGAAGGTCAAGGTCAACGTCAACGTCAAAAAAAGGTGTTTCTTTGCGTATCCTTACCATTTTTTCTTTTTGTCGAAGACGCTTTTCATCTAGAAGGTCAAAGGTCAGGGTCAAGGTCAACGTCAAGGTCAAGGTCAAGGTCAACGTCAAAAGTGAAGGTCAAGGTCAACGTCAACGTCAAAAAGGTGTTTCTTTGCGTATCCTTACCATTTTTCTTTTTGTCGAAGACGCTTTTCATCTAGAAGGTCAAAGGTCTGGGTCAAGGTCAAGGTCAAGGTCAAGGTCAAGGTCAACGTCAAAAGTGAAGGTCAACGTCAACGTCAACGTCAAAAAGATGTTTCTTTGCGTATCCTTACCATTTTTTCTTTTTGTCGAAGACGCTTTTCATCTAGAAGGTCAAAGGTCAGGGTCAAGGGTCAACGTCAAGGTCAAGGTCAGCGTCAAAAGTGAAGGTCAAGGTCAACGTCAACGTCAAAAAAAGGTGTTTCTTTGCGTATCCTTACCATTTTTCTTTTTGTCGAAGACGCTTTTCACCTAGAAGGTCAAAGGTCAGGGTCAAGGTCAAGGTCAAGGTCAAGGTCAAGGTCAACGTCAAAAGTGAAGGTCAAGGTCAACGTCAACGTCAAAAAGGGTGTTTCTTTGCGTATCCTTACCATTTTCTTTTTGTCGAAGACGCTTTTCATCTAGAAGGTCAAAGGTCAAAGGTCAAGGTCAGGGTCAAGGTCAAGGTCAACGTCAAAAGTGAAGGTCAAGGTCAACGTCAACGTCACAAAAGGTGTTTCTTTGCGTATCCTTACCATTTTTCCTTTTTGTCGAAGACGCTTTTCATCTAGAAGGTCAAAGGTCAGGGTCAAGGTCAACGTCAAGGTCAAGGTCAAGGTCAACGTCAAAAGTGAAGGTCAAGGTCAACGTCAACGTCAAAAAGGTGTTTCTTTGCGTATCCTTACCATTTTTTCCTTTTGTCGAAGACGCTTTTCATCTAGAAGGTCAAAGGTCAGGGTCAAGGTCAAGGTCAACGTCAAGGTCAAGGTCAACGTCAAAAGTGAAGGTCAAGGTCAACGTCAACGTCAAAAAAGTTGTTTCTTTGCGTATCCTTACCATTTTTTTCTTTTTGTCGAAGACGCTTTTCATCTAGAAGGTCAAAGGTCAGGGTCAAGGTCAAGGTCAAGGTCAAGGTCAAGGTCAACGTCAAAAGTGAAGGTCAAGGTCAACGTCAACGTCAAAAAGGTGTTTCTTTGCGTATCCTTACCATTTTTCCTTTTGTCGAAGACGCTTTTCATCTAGAAGGTCAAAGGTCAAGGTCAAGGTCAACGTCAAGGTCAAGGTCAGCGTCAAAAGTGAAGGTCAAGGTCAACGTCAACGTCAAAAAGGTGTTTCTTTGCGTATCCTTACCATTTTTCTTTTTGTCGAAGACGCTTTTCATCTAGAAGGTCAAAGGTCAGGGTCAAGGTCAACGTCAAGGTCAAGGTCAAGGTCAACGTCAAAGTGAAGGTCAAGGTCAACGTCAACGTCAAAAAGGGTGTTTCTTTGCGTATCCTTACCATTTTTTCTTTTTCTCGAAGACGCTTTTCATCTAGAAGGTCAAAGGTCAAGGTCAAGGTCAAGGTCAAGGTCAACGTCAAAAGTGAAGGTCAAGGTCAACGTCAACGTCAAAAAGGTGTTTCTTTGCGTATCCTTACCATTTTTCTTTTGTCGAAGACGCTTTTCATCTAGAAGGTCAAAGGTCAGGGTCAAGGTCAAGGTCAAGGTCAAGGTCAAGGTCAGGTCGTCGTCAAAAGTGAAGGTCAAGGTCAACGTCAACGTCAAAAAAGGTGTTTCTTTGCGTATCCTTACCATTTTTCCTTTTGTCGAAGACGCTTTTCATCTAGAAAAGGTCAAGGTCAAGGTCAAGGTCAAAGGTCAAGGTCAAGGTCAACGTCAAAAGTGAAGGTCAAGGTCAACGTCAACGTCAAAAAAGGTGTTTCTTTGCGTATCCTTACCATTTTTCTTTTTGTCGAAGACGCTTTTCATCTAGAAGGTCAAAGGTCAGGGTCAAGGTCAAGGTCAAGGTCAAGGTCAACGTCAACGTCAAAGTGAAGGTCAAGGTCAACGTCAACGTCAAAAAAGGTGTTTCTTTGCGTATCCTTACCATTTTTCTTTTTGTCGAAGACGCTTTTCATCTAGAAGGTCAAAGGTCAGGGTCAAGGTCAAGGGTCAAGGTCAAGGTCAACGTCAAAAGTGAAGGTCAAGGTCAACGTCAACGTCAAAAAGGTGTTTCTTTGCGTATCCTTACCATTTTTTCTTTTGTCGAAGACGCTTTTCATCTAGAAGGTCAAAGGTCAGGGTCAAGGTCAACGTCAAGGTCAAGGTCAAGGTCAAGGTCAAGGTCAACGTCAAAAGTGAAGGTCAAGGTCAACGTCAACGTCAAAAAAGATGTTTCTTTGCGTATCCTTACCATTTTTTCCTTTTGTCGAAGACGCTTTTCATCTAGAAGGTCAAAGGTCAGGGTCAAGGTCAACGTCAAGGTCAACGTCAAGGTCAGCGTCAAAAGTGAAGGTCAAGGTCAACGTCAACGTCAAAAAAAGGTGCTTCTTTGCGTATCCTTACCATTTTTCTTTTTGTCGAAGACGCTTTTCACCTAGAAGGTCAAAGGTCAAGGTCAAGGTCAAGGTCAAGGTCAACGTCAAAAGTGAAGGTCAAGGTCAACGTCAACGTCAAAAAATGTGTTTCTTTGCGTATCCTTACCATTTTTCTTTTTGTCGAAGACGCTTTTCATCTAGAAGGTCAAAGGTCAGGGTCAAGGTCAAGGTCAACGTCAAAAGTGAAGGTCAAGGTCAACGTCAACGTCAAAAAAGGTGTTTCTTTGCGTATCCTTACCATTTTTCTTTTTCTCGAAGACGCTTTTCATCTAGAAGGTCAAAGGTCAGGGTCAGGGTCAAGGTCAACGTCAAGGTCAAGGTCAACGTCAAAAGTGAAGGTCAAGGTCAACGTCAACGTCAAAAAAGGTGTTTCTTTGCGTATCCTTACCATTTTTCCTTTTCTCGAAGACGCTTTTCATCTAGAAGGTCAAAGGTCAGGGTCAAGGTCAAGGTCAACGTCAAGGTCAACGTCAAAAGTGAAGGTCAAGGTCAACGTCAACGTCAAAAAAGGTGTTTCTTTGCGTATCCTTACCATTTTTTCTTTTTGTCGAAGACGCTTTTCACCTAGAAGGTCAAAGGTCAGGGTCAAGGTCAAGGTCAAGGTCAACGTCAAAGGTCAACGTGAAGGTCAAGGTCAACGTCAACGTCAAAAAGTGTTTACTTTGCGTATCCTTACCATTTTTTCTTTTGTCGAAGACGCTTTTCATCTAGAAGGTCAAAGGTCAAAGGTCAAGGTCAAGGTCAAGGTCAACGTCAAAAGTGAAGGTCAAGGTCAACGTCAACGTCACAAAAAGGTGTTTCTTTGCGTATCCTTACCATTTTTTCCTTTTGTCGAAGACGCTTTTCATCTAGAAGGTCAAAGGTCAGGGTCAAGGTCAAGGTCAAGGTCAACGTCAAGGTCAACGTCAAAGTGAAGGTCAAGGTCAACGTCAACGTCAAAAAGGTGTTTCTTTGCGTATCCTTACCATTTTTCCTTTTGTCGAAGACGCTTTTTTCATCTAGAAGGTCAAAGGTCAGGGTCAAGGTCAAGGTCAAGGTCAACGTCAAGGTCAACGTCAAAAGAAGGTCAAGGTCAACGTCAACGTCAAAAAAGGTGTTTCTTTGCGTATCCTTACCATTTTTTCTTTTTGTCGAAGACGCTTTTCATCTAGAAGGTCAAAGGTCAGGGTCAAGGTCAAGGTCAAGGTCAAGGTCAACGTCAACGTCAAAAGTGAAGGTCAAGGTCAACGTCAACGTCAAAAAGGTGTTTCTTTGCGTATCCTTACCATTTTTCTTTTTCTCGAAGACGCTTTTCATCTAGAAGGTCAAAGGTCAGGGTCAAGGTCAAGGTCAACGTCAAGGTCAAGGTCAACGTCAAAAGTGAAGGTCAAGGTCAACGTCAACGTCAAAAAAGCTGTTTCTTTGCGTATCCTTACCATTTTTTCTTTTTCTCGAAGACGCTTTTCATCTAGAAGGTCAAAGGTCAGGGTCAAGGTCAACGTCAACGTCAAGGTCAGCGTCAAAAGTGAAGGTCAAGGTCAACGTCAACGTCAAAAAAAGGTGCTTCTTTGCGTATCCTTACCATTTTTCTTTTTGTCGAAGACGCTTTTCACCTAGAAGGTCAAAGGTCAAGGTCAAGGTCAAGGTCAACGTCAAAAGTGAAGGTCAAGGTCAACGTCAACGTCAAAAAAGGTGTTTCTTTGCGTATCCTTACCATTTTTCTTTTGTCGAAGACGCTTTTCATCTAGAAGGTCAAAGGTCAGGGTCAAGGTCAAGGTCAAGGTCAACGTCAAAAGTGAAGGTCAAGGTCAACGTCAACGTCACAAAAGGTGTTTCTTTGCGTATCCTTACCATTTTTTCTTTTTGTCGAAGACGCTTTTCATCTAGAAGGTCAAAAGTCAAAGGTCAAGGTCAAGGTCAACGTCAAAAGTGAAGATCAAGGTCAACGTCAACGTCAAAAAAGGTGTTTCTTTGCGTATCCTTACCATTTTTTCCTTTTGTCGAAGACACTTTTCATCTAGAAGGTCAAAGGTCAGGGTCAAGGTCAAGGTCAACGTCAAGGTCAAGGTCAACGTCAAAAGTGAAGGTCAAGGTCAACGTCAACGTCAAAAAAGTTGTTTCTTTGCGTATCCTTACCATTTTTTCCTTTTGTCGAAGACGCTTTTCATCTAGAAGGTCAAAGGTCAACGTCAAGGTCAAGGTCAACATCAAGGTCAAGGTCAAGGTCAACGTCAAAAGTGAAGGTCAAGGTCAACGTCAACGTCAAAAAGGACGTTTCTTTGCGTATCCTTACCATTTTTTCCTTTTGTCGAAGACGCTTTTCATCTAAAAGGTCAAAGGTCAGGGTCAAGGTCAACGTCAAGGTCAACGTCAAAAGTGAGGGTCAAGGTCAACGTCAACGTAGAAAAAAGGTGTTCCTTTGCGTATCCTTACCATTTTTTCCTTTTGTCGAAGAAGCTTTACATCAAAAATGGGTTAGATGCCCAGTTTTGCCTGGTTGTAGAGAATATTTTTAGACTGGTTTCCTGACATATGATACAAAGCTCAAATGATAAACCTTGGTCTGTGAATGGAAACAAACTTACACCAGTGCTATGTATATATGCCGATGACCTCTCCTGGTACACACACACTGCATCATTTGAATAAAAAAGTACAAACAGCTCATCAACTAACAAAATCCTCCGGGTCAATGATTCCTCAATCCAAATATGTGATTGGCAAAGTCTTTTAGTACAGCCTCGATCCTTCAGTCATAGCACATGGCTTGTTTGCATTTATGTTCCACTTCCGCCTTCATCTTAATACTATGTATTTGACGCATTATAATAATAATAGAAATAATAGGGCATTTCTAACGTGCATATAACGATACTGAAATATGATCAGAGTTCAGCAAAGTTGGAAAGACATTAGGAAAAGGTGAGTTTCCATTTTGATCGGAAGCTAAAGAAGTCACTGGTGTTCCGGAGAGAGAGGGGAAGATCATTCCAGGCAGTTGAAGCTGCGTAGGCGAATGATCTGCTACAGTAGCGAACACTATTTGCTATTGGAACAAGAAAAAGATTTTTGTCCTGAGAACGAAGGGATCTAGCTGGTTTGTATGGCATAAGAAGATTGGAGAGATAAGCAGGAGCGCATCCAGACAGGCAGCGGTAGGTGAGGCAGAGGAGTGATCACTGGGAGCAACGTTTTGAGCTGTTCAATTTCAGCATGTAGTCAAACATCCAGCTCTTGGTTTCTTCACAGCACTGTTGTATGTCGTTTAAGGCGGGTGTTGCTTGATACATAGTGGGTAAGAAGACTTTTTAGGAATCATCAGCAAAGTTATGGCGATCACCATGGTGGGCTTCCATGATACCCCAGATCTTTGATGTAAAGACTGAACAAGACCGGATCTAAAAGATGAGCTGGATTCGAGTAATGATCCTCTATCAGTACATGCTGGTGACGGGACGACAGATAAGACTTGAACCAAAATCAGTAATCAAACTCACTGCATGAATGAAAGCAGCTTCATTTGACATGTATCTGAAGTAGTATAGAGCATTCGTGTGGCATACATGTAAAAATCCTGTCACACTCATTAACCTTTGAGGTAATTATGCGCTTAATATCCGATTTTTGTGACCTACACAGTTTGCCTGGAATATCATTCTGTCAACAAAAGGTAAAGATTCAGGCTTGCTTTGCATTTTGAGCAAAAATGCTTGTAAAAAGTAGCTCTTCACGCACAAAAATATAAGTCACCCCATAAGGGAGATATTTGGAAAAATACGAAATTTTTCCTTCAGCATTTCCATCAAATCCAACATTTTGAAATCCTGAGATACCATTCTTAATCAATATATTGTAAACTGAGTTCATTGTTTGGATGGAGAATGTACGTAAACGGGATGGCAGCCTACACTTACGTGTAGATTACAGGCATATTAATCGTCAAAGTTTGGCATGCAGGCAACCAATACTCAAGATCCCAGATTCCCTCACACTCTGAGAGGAAATGGATGGTTCACCCTTCTGGATCAGTGAAAAGCATACCATCAGGGTTATGTCCTGGAAAAGGATCGTCATTTGACAACATTCATTACACCTTGGGGATTGTACGGAGTGGAATCAAATACCTTTTGGTGTAGCCCAAGCACAAGGATGTTTTCAGCGTTTCTTTGAAGAGTGCCTTGATGGCCTGAGAGGATGTTCTGGTGATCAGCAAAAGTTTTGAAGACCATGTACAGAATCTCACTAGTTTCAAAGGGTATCAGCTAAAACCACGGAAATTTGAATTCTTCAAACAAAAGTCCATTACCTTGACATCTGGTTTCTGCCGAGGGATGCAAAATGAATCCTGCAGACAAGGAAGCAGTCCTAAATCTGAAGAGCAAGGAACAGCGTTCTGTTGGGGATGTAAGGCAGTTACCGGGATTCCTGGGTTACTATAGGAAATACATCCTTGACTTTGCACGTCGTGCCCATGCCTGTGTATGAGCTCCTCAAAATTGACAAAGGACTTTTTACGGACAAGAACCCATTGGGTTTCAGAGTTAGCCGAATACAACGTCACTATTCACTACAAGCCAGGGCCAACATTGTGTATCTCGTATGCCTCTGGATGCGTGACAGCACTGAAGAACTAACTTAGAGACTGTATGCAAACCTATCACAGCTTCCGTTGATGCTGACTGTGAGTGGGTCTCTGCATTTGGTACTATTGTAAGAAATGTTGAAAAAGAACCGCAGTGATAACCTTATTAACATTGATGAGTTGAAGAAGGCCCAAGAGGAGGATGTTCGTATCCGAAGAGTTAGGAAGTATGCCGAGAAAAACAGAAAACCTATGAGATTTGAGAGAAGGAATGGGGCAAGAGTCTTAGTACATGAATCTAGAAAGTTGTACTTAATGAAAATGACATTTTATGCAAAAATAGTCATCGGCCAGGAAGCAAATCCAAATCACAGATTGTTAATGCCACAGAAAGTATAAGAAGCTACTGCTTAGGGAACTTTACGACAACATACCGACACGAAAAACTATGTGCAAAGGTGGAAAAAGTGCTTTACTGAAGTGTACAGGAATGTGTCTGAGAGGACAAGAGGAAAATTTAACAAATTTAGATGATATGTGAAGGGTTTTAGTGCTATATTGGAGCCAGGCGATATAGTGTAGTGGCTAATATAAATTTTTCATATGAATTGTGCATTTGATGATGAAAGCGCAAAAATCGGTCATCATATAAAAGAACATATATGAAATACTTTCAGATATCGAGGCACCTCAAATTTTGTATTTTGTGCGCATGCGTAAGTACATAAACTATGACATACTATTTTTAGCGTTTCCCTTTTCGATCTTTAGTATTGCCATTCATTACACACCTATAATTTTCATAAATAGTGATTTACAGGTGCTTGAAAAGCTTCAACCTGCTTCTGTGAGTAGACGCGTCTCTACAGGATTGGGGAACACACCTCGACACAGATGTAACACCTCAGGGCTGTGGCCTCCAGAAGAGAAGCTACTTCACATCAACTACCGAGGTTAGGCAGTTATCCGAGCCATTAACCAGTCTTGACCAATTTGACAGAAGTAAAGGGATTAGAGCAGATATACAACCTCAGAACACAAAAAAATCTCAAGGCTGAGCTCTTTGCATCCATCAGCTGCCTTCAACATGGTGAAGGCTCCAAACTCACTCAGAATGTCAGAATTACATTCCATAGACCTCAGCCTCACCAGATTTGATAAAGGTCCCAATATATTCGTGCATCTTGGCCTCCGTTTGGATTTATTGCCAAAAATCACACCAGACGGACAGTTTCGCAGCCCACTATTATTTTCAATACTTGCAATGAAGATAGGGAAGGCTTATCATTGCGTGGTCGGAGTCCCACGCATCTATCTCCGTAGAATGAGCACCAGACATCAGAAGACGACTCTTAGGGGATTCCTGATGATTTGCGCAGAGACTCGACGCCGCCCAGGAACATTGTCGGCGGTGTACGCCTGCAGTGACGGTCCGATTTCGCAGATGAAACACCCGGATGAAGCGGTCTTGCGCTGGAGTTGTCACCCTTGGTCTCCCACTCCTAGGACGATCTCTGGTCGAGTTGTGCTGCGTGTAGCGCAGCCAGAGACAGGAAATCGTGCTCTGCCTCACGTTTAGATGTCTGGCAACTGATGACTGGCTTTCTCCAACTTCTAAGTGTCCAATGGCTCTGTTTCTGCGTTCTTCGTTTAGTCGTGGCATCTTGAGGGTCTCATATACAGAATTTCGGAGAATGACTCCCAAAAGGACTGCTGGCTTTTTATACCCATTAGTATCAAGACTCAGATCCCGTATTTGAAAGTGCATCATGATTTCAGATTTTTCTACGTGCAGATTATACGGGGATTTTTTCAAGGTGCTGTGTTTTGGCGAATAATCATCAAAGGTTGTTTTTGAGTGTGTTGGATAATTGCATGGGGCTATATTCACACTTAATATAAACATTGACAGTCATTACATGCCATATTTTTCGAAACAATCTACTTTGAAGATCAGAATTCAGCTATGCGTTTCTTTTTTGGGCTAGTATAGATATCCTTCTGGATGAGATAAGTGATACTTCGAGCTCACTGAGATGTAGACTTAGAACCTCCCTCAGCTTCAAACCCACACGAAGTGAGAGCACTATATGGCAACTGCTCCTTCGCTACAATCATGTAAGCATGCTTTGGGAAAATTTGTCATTTTATGTTCAATCACATCAACACATGTACACAGCATGTCAAGAGGGCAGTTTACCAGGCAAGTCATGTGTGGTGTCAGTCATTCTTCCACAGCATGAACTCCCATCTCCAAGCGAGTGATAAAGAAGGAAAGTGGTATGTATCTACCAAGATCCGGTTGTATCATTGCTTCATTAATTAATGTCAACATTAAACCCTAATGATACATTAAATCCTTAATGCATCATTAGTTAATGGCATCATTAAAAACAGTTGTATCAAACACTTATTTTCGTATCATTATCTAATGACGTCCTAATGTAAATATTTTTATTAAATCCGGGGATTCCCCTAATTTTTTCCCACAATTCCGCGCTGTAAACATGTAAGTGTTACTCTCGGTCGTCTGTCAAAATGGCATCTTAATGGCTATGCCCCTCGGAACAAAGAAACATTTCGACTGCTGTGAAGAAACACGTCTAAATAATTCTGAAACGTCGCCGATAAACCTAGAATCGGTTGGGATGTTTTGGAAAATACACGAACACGAACGCCGAAGTGAGCTTTCCGTCAAATTGGATAGTGTTTACAAAATCATGTTTCGCTAAGGCCAGTCATAGGACGCCTATTACATCATGTATATTTCATATTCAGTTGTGACAAATGCATCGCTGAATTTCTCATACATTTTAGAATCAATTTCCAAATGGTCTTTGTCACTAAAACCAAGTGTCTAAGAAAAAACGGGACGTATTGGGTGTGAAAACGGGACGTTGTGCTCATTATACAGCCCTTGCTAGAAATATAAACAAAGCAAAAATCAGCTTTATACTGTGCAGCATTTTCTCAGTTTTTTAGACTTTAGATCGTCTATTCGTAGCATGCATGAACAGATCGTCTATTCATAGCATGCATCAACTCAATATTTTATGCACGGAAAGAGTATTGTAGCAAGAACTAGAAAACTTAAGACAGATACAATACTGAAATTTGATATATTCACACGAAAGTTCTGTGCAGCGTCACGCCATGCGAGACGCAAAATCATGGAGAACGACATAGGCAATTATCGGCATTTCTGACTTTTTCAATGAAAACAATAAAAACAAACAACCATACGCAGATAGTCAGAATGTTTCCGATTACTTACATCATATATTTATGGACAAAGGTTCCCTCGCAAAATCGTGGGCACCCATATCCACGAAGCCGCCATTTCATGAGAAATCGGTCATCAGTAGTGGTGTCATACATCAACATTGTTGGACATATGTGGCAATTTCTTTGAGGTGAAGGTCGGTTGAATAAGTGTAAACACAATCACACTGTCCTGCGGATTACACTTGTATGATTAGTGTATACTTTGCGTATCGTTCACATATGGTTTCATGAAGCTAATTTCATTATCAACATTCAGTATTTTAAACCTGACATAATAAATAAAAATGATATATTTATTTCATCAAGTGTATATATGCACACGTTTTTAAAGGATATGTCTTGTTCATTGAATCTGTTTATGTTTTGGCGTATGAACAATGGCGTATGATCATTGGTCAGGTGCGCGTTTGTCACAAATGTTTTGTGTATCACTGTTTTCGATAATTCCGTGAACAAAACATCACGAAAATATTGTGTCCTTATTCACAGCAAATTCCCGCCAAGTGATCTGAGTTACAATGACTTAGTATTAAGCATACCGGAGTGAGGCCCCCTTATCTTTATAAGCGTGTGACCTTTATATAGCCATTTGACTATATATAGTGGAGCGGCTAAGATCCAGTTTTCATAAGAATTGTGCATTTGATGATAAAAGCACCAAAATTGGTCATGATATAAAAGAACATGTCTGAAATAATTTTAGATATGGAGGCAACTGAAATTTTGCATGTGTGCGCATGTGCAGTACATAAACTATGACATACTATTTTCTGCGTTTTCCCTTAAAGAATCAGTATAGCCAACCATGACACACTTATAATTTTATAAATAGTGATTTACAGGTACATGCAATGATAGGAAAATTAATAAATTTGGAATAATAGAAAACATTTCTAAACAATGAACACTCCCTCTTTCCAAAATGGCGGCTAGCAGACAGCTTTTTGGAGTATAAATCTCTCTGACAAAATGTATGTATACTTGGCATTTATCTGATCGAAATTGACTGTAATTGCACATAATATGTAGAAAAAGAACTGCAGCACAATAAATATAAAAGTAAAGTTGTGCATTATTCTTAGCAATCATAATATAAGTGATTATTCCCCAACTTCATGGCCCATGGACAATCAAGGGAGATAATCCAAACTAGTCTTTTTCAAGGGAGCAGTCATTTTTTCCAGAGAAAAATCACTTTACTAGTTTAATTGTTTAATTAAATTCACAGCGACTAATTTAGTGCAAAAATGCAATTTTATTGATTTTCAATAGCTATTTTAACTAATTCTCTTTTCAAAATATCATTAATATTTTTCATTTGGTTAAAATTTTCCCTAAATATTCTAATTTCGCAAAGTTAAGTTGCAAGAGTTAGCTTTCCAGAAAGATGAAGATAATAAATGTTTATGGTCAAGTTGGTAAAACATGAAATTTTCTTAACTTACAGGTGCCATTGCAGTAATGATACAAATCACAAGTTAGGATATTGAATGTGGACTTCATGCTTAACAATAAACCAAATATGTCCAAATTCAAAATTATAGACACATCAAATTCACCAACTGTCTCCACATCCGACTGTATGAACTGGAAACCATGAATCATTTGTCAAGAGCAGAAAAATGACTGTCTCCAGTGTCCAGCACAGACAAAGAGGAAAGATATCGGAAGCGGATCGTTCACTGATAATCTAAGCAGGTTCATTAATATAAGAGATGTAAAGAGCTTACAGTTAGCTTGCAAAATAGATGATGGTTCTGGTGTTAAGACTTCTCTGACTGCAAAAAAGGCGAAGTGGCATAAAACATGCAGACTCCTCTTTAACAATAAAATGATACAAAGAGCAGAAAAAAGGTCATTGAAAGAAGAAACCAGAGAGACAGGTAATGGGCCTAGTATGTGCAAGTGCACCAGATCTTTGTTTTCGGTACCATCAGACACTCACAAAACTCACTGTTTTTTCTGTGAACTGCCCGCAGCTGGGACTGATGTTCTTCATGACGCAGCAACATTTGAAGTAGATAAACGAGTTCGAGAATGTGTTATGCTACTTGATGACACTACCTTATTAGCAAAGTTAAGCATGAGTGATATGGTTGCCTTGGAAGCCAAATATCATAGTAAGTGTTTGGCGGCACTGTACAATCGGGCAAGAGCGGCCAGGACTACAGAAGAATCCACAACTGATTGTGAGAGAAAGGTGTCTGGTATTGGATTCGCTGAACTTGTCATGTATAGAGAGGAAAATCGCTTAGGACAGTCCACTGTTCCAGTCTTCAAACGTGCAGACCTTGCATATGTCTATGCATCTAGACTGCGACAGTTGGGATTGACCCTGATGAAAGCGTATATACCACTCGATTGAAGGAACGATTGCTGGCTCAGTTTTCAGATTTACAAGCCATTCACAAGGGCCGAGATGTTCTCCTTGTATTTGACAAATACATGGGCAATGCTTTGACAAAAGCTTGAGAACGTGATAGTGACTTTGATGCTGTTCACCTTGCAAGAGCTTTTCAGATCGTACGCAAACAGTTATTCAATGATGTTACATCATTTGATGGGTCATTCAGCAAAAGCAGCCAAGAAAACTCTAAAATACAGCTTCTAAAATACAATAGTGTCAGACACAAGCGCTCAACTCCGATAAGTGTAGCCTCAACACGGTACAACCTAGATAAGGAAACCCCAGTCTCTATTTACATTGGATTGATGCTTCATGCCCAGACTCGGAAAAGGGAGCTGGTTGACAAGTTACATGATCTTGGCATAAGCATCTCTTCTGACAGAGTACTCCTTATCTCAACTGATTTAGGCACTTTGAAAAAGAAAATGTTGTTTGCCCTCTGACATTGCAAGGTCAAGTCTTCACAACTGCTGCTGTTGACAACAATGATCACAAACCAAGCTCATCAACCCCCAAAGATTCATTTCATGGAACTAGCGTATCGCTGTTTCAGCACGGGAGAACTGAAAGTGAAGCTTGTAATCGTACACCACCCTCGATGAATGGGCATTTTAGTTCCAAGACTGTAAGACATTTGCCTCACTACTATACAAATTTCCCTTCCGTTTCTTCAGTCGTCAAAGATCAAACATCTCAGTGGGGGATTTGACAAGTCTGAACAGGAGCAACTACTATAAACACATGCACGAGGAGATGAAATGGTTGGAACACACAAGAAGGATGATCAGCACAACAGATGATATCCATCACATGGGCTGCATATCATGCCAACAAAGGCCAATACAAAGATAGCATTATTTCCAAATCAGCTCTTCTTTCTCTGTTCCAGGAAAGTACTCACACAGTGTCAATGATCAAACATTCTATGGATGTAGTAAAAAGTGCTGTAGAACATTTGAACCCAGGAAAGTCATAACATTTGACAAGCCTTTGTATGCTATAGCCTAGCAAATACAGTGGAAGTGGCCTGAGAAATATGCTGAACACAAATTTGTCATTTTGTTTGGGGGTCTACATATTGAGATGGCTGCCTTAAAAACTGCTGGTGACTGGCTGAAAGCAAGCGGATGGACACATGCCCTTGTACAGGCAGAGATTGCAACACCTGGAACAGCAGCATGTTACCCGTACACGACGAGCTCATCAAGTCACAGCAGCTTCACTGGATATTTTACAGCATAATGCCTATGAAACATATGCTACCTCGACTCATGTAGAAGGAGAAGATACGCTGGATTTTTATGGTTGGTGTACCAAGCGAAGAGAGACGTCTCCTATGTAACACTTCTGGGAAATTGCCTTGAAACTAGAGCTGTGCATTCTAGCATATGTGCGTTCTCTACGAGAAGCAAACTTTGCCATGTACTTGGATGTGCTAACAGAACTTGTTCCATGGTTCTTTGCCTTGGATCACACTAACTACGCTCGTTGGATACCAGTTCATCTCAAAGATATGAGCGAGCTATCAGACACCAATCCAACAGTAGCAACAGCATTCAATTTGGGCTACTTCACAGTACAGAAGACAAAGCGTGCATTTTCTGCAATTCCAATTGATCAAGTACATGAGCAAAATAATGTCTGTATCAAGGGGGATGGTGGTGCCATTGGACCTACAGAAAATCCACGTGCACTCAGACGCTAGATGGTTTCTGGACCTGAGGTGTCAAGGGTGATTGGAGAATTTGAGAATGTCTTACATCAAAAGGGGAGACTACATGTGTACAAAAAGATTTTGCTGAAGATGTCAGTTCTCCAAGAACTCGGAAACCCCTTTGACATGTTTGAGGAGGACAGTCCAGATTTGCTTGTCCTTGATGCCAGAGAAATAGCAGGCGCTGAGGTTCTGAAATCTGTCAGGTGTGTAGAGCAACTAGGAAAAGAGCAGTTTGAAACTTTTACAAATGAACGTCTTGTGGACAGAACAAAGCCTATCAGCAGTGTTATTTCACGCAACAATCTAACTTTGTTTGGCAGCTCAAAATCGAAGGCCATAAAACATTGTAAAGAAGAACTGAAAACAATGGAACTCTTTTCCAGGATGTACATTGGCTGTCATACATGAGGCGGAAATTTAGACCAGTCTGATTGTTGATGGCGCTGTCACTGTACAAATGTTGAAGCCTGGTACAGTCAAAACATTTGATGAATATGCTCGTGAAGTTTTCATACCATACATCCATTCACAGCTACGAAATGTGACACGTTTGGATTTGATTTGGGACAGATACATAAAAGCAACTGTCAGAGCTCAACGGGGTACAGGTGTTCAAAGACACGTTATTGGTACTGCTACCATGCCAGTAAACTGGCAGAGCTTTTTTACATGACGATCGCAACAAGGGGGAACTTTTCCACTTTTTGACAAAGGCCCTTATTCAGTCTGTCCAAGAGCAGCACAAGGAAGTTATTGTCACAGAAGGAGAAGAGATACTTTGTGTTCCTCTACAACCAGATTTGTCTTCCCTTGTCCCTTGCAACCACGAAGAAGCTGATAGTCGCATAATGCTTCATGTTGCTCATGCTGCAAAACATGACAGGATTATGATACGAACAGTCGATACAGACGTTGTCGTGCTTGCAGTCATGGTTTCCCAGATCTTCTTGCCAATTCATTCCGAACTGTGGCTTGCCTTTGGGACAGGAAAAACTCTTCGTTTCTTGGCAGCTCATGAAATCAAACCATGTCTTGGACCTGAGAAATCGCGTGCTCTTCCAATGTTTCATGTGCCATCCCACCAACACATGCAGCTCTTGTTCAACATGTCAAAAGGGCTGCTTACCAGGCAGGCCACATATGGGATCAGTCACTTCTTCCACAGCCTGAACTCCCATCCCCAACAGAGTGGGACTGGACACAGAAGGAAAGTGGACAGTTTGTTCCCTACTGGACAACACTACGATAAGCATCACAATCTTGTCAGGAGTTGTGGTCTCTTGTGGCTGTGAAAACCGATGCAAATGCAAACAGTCCTCACTTAAATTCAGGTCAGTATTTTCGAGACAAATCATCCCATTAGTGTATTGATGGCAGCCCCAAACCTATAACGGTAGCCAGAAAAGGCAAAATATTAAGTATCTACTGCGCATGCGCAAAATGAAAATATTTTAAAATGTTCACTATCCATCAAACTATAAATGTGCAAAGTTTCATGCTTTTATCATTAAATGCACAATTTATCTGCTTAGCCGCTCCACTAATAGGGGAAAATCCATTTTCAACACATATTGCGAGTCACTTTAAGATTGAGTGTATATCGTTATACATAAGCACACAAACTAATTTAATACATACCTATGTAAAGCCTGCACAAGGATCGGGAAAACTGCGAACACTACATAGATATATGTTGATGCCCTGCAACAGCCTACAAGTTCAGTTAGAACCAGTACATCGGAAGAACAGAAGACAAACAAACAGAAATAGAAGCAAGAAGTAGAGAAATTAGGTTGAAATTAGACAGTGAGGATGACGATCACGACGAACTGCTTCCAGCCTGTGTGTCAGGACAGTCAGGAAATAGTAGTGATGCCTGAAGAGGAGACTAACGTAGAAGAAAACTCTTTTCAGTCAACTGCTCAAATTACAGCGGACATTGTATTTCGGTCATCACACCGTTTTCACAATCAACCAAGGAGATTACAGTATGGTGTGTTAAGACAAACCTATTAATCAGCCAAGGCATTCAGGGTGTGGTGATTGCAAGTTGTCAAGAGGTTGGTCAACGATCTTCCGGTATACGAGGTAAAGCCTGCACAAGGATCGGGAAAACTGCGAACACTACGTAGATATATGTTGATGCCCTGCAACAGCCTACCAGTTCAGTTAGAACCAGTACATCGGAAGAACAGAAGACAAACAAACAGAAATAGAAGCAAGAAGTAGAGAAATTAGGTTGAAATTAGACAGTGAGGATGACGATCACGACGAACTGCTTCCAGCCTAGTGTGTCAGGACAGTCAGAACTCTTTTCGCTCAAATTCAGCGGGTGTGGTGATTGTCATCAAGTTTTGTCAAGAGATTACAGTACTATTAATCGATCTTCCGGCAAGTTGTCAAGAGGTTATCAACGATCTTCCGGTATACGAGGTAAAGCCTGCACAAGGATCGGGAAAACTGCGAACACTACGTAGATATATGTTGATGCCCTGCAACAGCCTACCAGTTCAGTTAGAACCAGTACATCGGAAGAACAGAAGACAAACAAACAGAAATAGAAGCAAGAAGTAGAGAAATTAGGTTGAAATTAGACAGTGAGGATGACGATCACGACGAACTGCTTCCAGCCTGTGTGTCAGGACAGTCAGGAAATAGTAGTGATGCCTGAAGAGGAGACTAACGTAGAAGAAAACTCTTTTCAGTCAACTGCTCAAATTACAGCGGACATTGTATTTCGGTCATCACGCCGTTTTCACAATCAACCAAGGAGATTACAGTATGGTGTGTTAAGACAAACCTATTAATCAGCCAAGGCATTCAGGGTGTGGTGATTGCAAGTTGTCAAGAGGTTGGTCAACGATATTCCGGTATACGAGGTAAAGCCTGCACAAGGATAGGGAAAACTGCGAACACTAAAAAGATATATGTTGATGCCCTGCAACAGCCTACAAGTTCAGTTAGAACCAGTACATCGGAAGAACAGAAGACAAACAAACAGAAATAGAAGCAAGAAGTAGAGAAATTAGGTTGAAATTAGACAGTGAGGATGACGATCACGACGAACTGCTTCCAGCCTGTGTGTCAGGACAGTCAGGAAATAGTAGTGATGCCTGAAGAGGAGACTAACGTAGAAGAAAACTCTTTTCAGTCAACTGCTCAAATTACAGCGGACATTGTATTTCGGTCATCACGCCGTTTTCACAATCAACCAAGGAGATTACAGTATGGTGTGTTAAGACAAACCTATTAATCAGCCAAGGCATTCAGGGTGTGGTGATTGCATGATAAAAAACTGAGTTACTTTCAGAAGTGTAGTGCTTTAGAGGAAGCTGAGGAACAATTCATTGTAAAGTACAACAAATTGAATTAGTTAATTCTGCCTGTGAGTTGTGATGACTAGGGTTTAGCATAAGGTACTGGTTGATAAGCATCCATGCATAGATGTGATGAGGAGGACTGGCTATCCAACCTGATTTTATTTCACTGAAGAGAGAGTGAATACCTCATATTGTCATATAAGTTTGATTATAGTTGACCTTGTACAACCTCAATATGTAAATTCAAGACAATATTTAAAAAGAACGCAAAACGTAAAATTAATGCAGTAAATAAAATATTAACGCAATATGTAAATGATGTCTTTAACGTAAAAAGTTTCAAGCCACTTTTAGCAATATTTCAGCAATATCATGTTATCACACCTAATGCAAAATGTAAAAACAAATTTTAAGGTAATATGTTAATAATTAACGCAATATCTTAGGTGTGAATATTAGGGTTGGCGATCGAAATCCATTTTTGTCACAAATTTACCAAAAACTGACTATATTTTCAAAAACTAAGATATCGCAATGTTTCTTACAAATTAATCTTCATATTACCTTTTTTTTACAAAAATGTACCTCGTTCAGATAAACATATATAGATATATTTTATTAGATCTTATAGTCTATTTTTGAAAGTTTTAAAGGAATAATTTTATTCTTCAAACTTGTTTTCATCAATGGTATTTTGGGTTTTATTCATTATGTCTTATTCAAGAAGGTACATATTTCGCTAGTTTATACATTTTGCCTTCATTTTTTTTTGACGTTGACCTTGACCTTCACTTTTGACGCTGACCTTGACCTTGACCCTGACCTTTGACCTAGATGAAAAGCGTTTTCGACAAAAAGAAAAAAATGGCAAGGATACGCAAAGAAACACCTTTTTTGACGTTGACGTTGACCTTGACCTTCACTTTTGACGTTGACCTTGACCCTGACCTTTGACCATCTAGTTGAAAATTGTCCTCGACAAAAAGGAAAAATGGTAAGGATACGCAAAGAAACACCTTTTTTGACGTTGACCTTGACCTTCACTTTTGACGTTGACGTTGACCTTGACCCTGACCTTTGCCCTTCTAGATGAAAAGCGTCTTCGACAAAAAGAAAAATGGTAAGGATACGCAAAGAAACACCTTTTTTGACGTCGACCTTGACCTTGACTTTTGACGTTGACCTTGACCTTGACCCTGACGTTTGACCTAGATGAAAAGCGTCTTCGACAAAAGAAAAATGGTAAGGATACGCAAAGAAACACCTTTTTGACGTTGACGTTGACCTTGACCTTCACTTTTGACGTTGACGTTGACCTTGACATTGACCTTGACCCTGACCTTTGACCTAGATGAAAAGCGTCTTCGACAAAAAGAAAAAATGGTAAGGATACGCAAAGAAACACCTTTTTTTTTGACGCTTTTGACGTTGACCTTGACCTTGACTTTGACTTTTGACCTTGACCTTGACCTTGACCCTGACCTTTGCCCTTCTAGATGAAAAGCGTCTTCGACAAAAAGAAAAATGGTAAGGATACGCAAAGAAACACCATTTTTGACGTTGACTTGACCTTGACTTTGACTTTGACGTTGACCTTGACCTTGACCTTGACCCTGACCTTTGACCTAGATGAAAAGCGTCTTCGACAAAAAGAAAAAATGGTAAGGATACGCAAAGAAACACCTTTTTGACGTTGACGTTGACCTTGACCTTCACTTTTGACTTTTGACGTTGACCTTGACCCTGACCTTTGCCCTTCTAGATGAAAAGCGTCTTCGACAAAAAGAAAAATGGTAAGGATACGCAAAGAAACACCTTTTTTGACGTCGACCTTGACCTTGACTTTTGACGTTGACCTTGACCTTGACCCTGACCTTTGACCTAGATGAAAAGCGTCTTCGACAAAAAGAAAAAATGGTAAGGATACGCAAAGAAACACCTTTTTGACGTTGACGTTGACCTTGACCTTCACTTTTGACGTTGACGTTGACCTTGACCTTGACCCTGACCTTTGACCTAGATGAAAAGCGTCTTCGACAAAAAGAAAAAATGGTAAGGATACGCAAAGAAACACCTTTTTTGACGTTGACGTTGACCTTGACCTTCACTTTTGACGTTGACGTTGACCTTGACCCTGACCTTTGACCATCTAGTTGAAAATTGTCCTCGACAAAAAGAAAAAATGGTAAGGATACGCAAAGAAACACCTTTTTTGACGTTGACCTTGACCTTCACTTTTGACGTTGACGTTGACCTTGACATTGACCTTGACCCTGACCTTTGACCTAGATGAAAAGCGTCTTCGACAAAAAGAAAAAATGGTAAGGATACGCAAAGAAACACCTTTTTGACGTTGACGTTGACCTTGACCTTCACTCTTTTGACGTTGACGTTGACTTTTGACGTTGACCTTGACCCTGACCTTTGACCATCTAGTTGAAAATTGTCCTCGACAAAAAGGAAAAATGGTAAGGATACGCAAAGAAACACCTTTTTTGACGTTGACCTTGACCTTCACTTTTGACGTTGACCTTGACCTTGACCTTTGCCCTTCTAGATGAAAAGCGTCTTCGACAAAAAGAAAAATGGTAAGGATACGCAAAGAAAAACCCCTTTTGACGTTGACCTTGACCTTGACCTTCACTTTTGACGTTGACCTTGACCTTGACCTTGACCTTTGACCTAGATGAAAAGCGTCTTCGACAAAAAGAAAAAATGGTAAGGATACGCAAAGAAACACCTTTTTTGACGTTGACCTTGACCTTGACTTTTGACTTTTGACGTTGACCTTGACCCTGACCTTTGACCTTCTAGATGAAAAGCGTCTTCGACAAAAGAAAAATGGTAAGGATACGCAAAGAAACACCTTTTTTGACGTTGACCTTGACCTTCACTTTTGACGTTGACGTTGACCTTGACATTGACCTTGACCCTGACCTAGATGAAAAGCGTCTTCGACAAAAAGAAAAAATGGTAAGGATACGCAAAGAAACACCTTTTGACGTTGACGTTGACCTTGACCTTGACTTTTGACGTTGACCTTGACCCTGACCTTTGACCTAGATGAAAAGCGTCTTCGACAAAAAGAAAAAATGGTAAGGATACGCAAAGAAACACCTTTTTTGACGTTGACCTTGACCTTCACTTTTGACGTTGACCTTGACGTTGACCTTGACGTTGACCCTGACCTTTGACCTTCTAGATGAAAAGCGTCTTCGACAAAAAGAAAAAATGGTAAGGATACGCAAAGAAACACCTTTTTTGACGTTGACGTTGACCTTGACCTTCACTTTTGACGTTGACGTTGACCTTGACCCTGACCTTTGACCTTCTAGATGAAAAGCGTCTTCGACAAAAAGAAAAATGGTAAGGATACGCAAAGAAACACCTTTTTTGACGTTGACGTTGACCTTGACCTTCACTTTTGACGTTGACGTTGACCTTGACCTTGACTTTTGACGTTGACCTTGACCTTGACCTAGATGAAAAGCGTCTTCGACAAAAAGAAAAAATGGTAAGGATACGCAAAGAAACACCTTTTTGACGTTGACGTTGACCTTGACCTTCACTTTTGACGTTGACCTTGACCCTGACCTTTGCCCTTCTAGATGAAAAGCGTCTTCGACAAAAAGAAAAATGGTAAGGATACGCAAAGAAACACCTTTTTTGACGTTGACGTTGACCTTGACCTTCACTTTTAACGTTGACCTTGACATTGACCTTGACCCTGACCTTTGACCTAGATGAAAAGCGTCTTCGACAAAAAGGAAAAATGGTAAGGATACGCAAAGAAACACCTTTTTTGACGTTGACCTTGACCTTGACTTTTGACGTTGACCTTGACCCTGACCTTTGACCTTCTAGATGAAAAGCGTCTTCGACAAAAAGAAAAATGGTAAGGATACGCAAAGAAACACCTTTTGACGTTGACGTTGACCTTGACCTTCACTTTTGACGTTGACGTTGACCTTGACATTGACCTTGACCCTGACCCTTGACCTAGATGAAAAGCGTCTTCGACAAAAAGAAAAAATGGTAAGGATACGCAAAGAAACACCTTTTTTGACGTTGACGTTGACCTTGACTTTTGACGTTGACTTTTGACGTTGACGTTGACCCTGACCTTTGACCCTAGATGAAAAGCGTCTTCGACAAAAAGAAAAAATGGTAAGGATACGCAAAGAAACACCTTTTTTGACGTTGACGTTGACCTTGACCTTCACTTTTGACGTTGACGTTGACCTTGACCCTGACCTTTGCCCTTCTAGATGAAAAGCGTCTTCGACAAAAAGAAAAATGGTAAGGATACGCAAAGAAACACCTTTTTTGACGTTGACCTTGACCTTCACTTTTGACTTTGACGTTGACGTTGACCTTGACCCTGACCTTTGACCTTTCTAGATGAAAAGCGTCTTCGACAAAAAGAAAAAATGGTAAGGATACGCAAAGAAACACCTTTTTGACGTTGACGTTGACCTTGACCTTCACTTTTGACGTTGACGTTGACCTTGACCCTGACCTTTGACCATCTAGTTGAAAATCGTCCTCGACAAAAAGAAAAAATGGTAAGGATACGCAAAGAAACACCTTTTTTGACGTTGACCTTGACCTTCACTTTTGACGTTGACCTTGACCCTGACCTTGACCTTCTAGATGAAAAGCTTCTTCGACAAAAAGAAAAAATGGCAAGGATACGCAAAGAAACACCTTTTTGACGTTGACGTAGACCTTGACCTTCACTTTTGACGTTGACGTTGACCTTGACCTTGACCTTTGACCTAGATGAAAAGCGTCTTCGACAAAAAGAAAAAATGGTAAGGATACGCAAAGAAACACCTTTTTTTGACGTTGACGTTGACCTTGACCTTCACTTTTGACGTTGACCTTGACCTTTGACCTTCTAGATGAAAAGCGTCTTCGACAAAAAGAAAAATGGTAAGGATACGCAAAGAAACCCCTTTTTTGACGTTGACCTTGACCTTCACTTTTGACGTTGACCTTGACGTTGACCTTGACCCTGACCTTTCACTTTCTAGATGAAAAGCGTCTTCGACAAAAAGAAAAAATGGTAAGGATACGCAAAGAAACACCTTTTTTGACGTTGATCTTGACCTTGACCTTCACTTTTGACGTTGACCTTGACCCTGACCTTGACCCCTTCTAGATGAAAAGCGTCTTCGACAAAAAGAAAAATGGTAAGGATACGCAAAGAAACACCTTTTTTGACGTTGACCTTGACCTTGACCTTCACTTTTGACGTTGACCTTGACGTTGACCTTGACCCTGACCTCTGACCGTCTAGATGAAAAGTGTCTTCGATAAAAGGAAAAAATGGTAAGGATACGCAAAGAAACACCTTTTTTGACGTTGACCTTGACCTTGACCTTCACTTTTGACGTTGACCTTGACCCTGACCTCTGACCGTCTAGATGAAAAGCGTCTTCGATAAAAGGAAAAAATGGTAAGGATACGCAAAGAAACACCTTTTTTGACGTTGACGTTGACCTTGACCTTCACTTTTGACGTTGACCTTGACCCTGACCTTCTAGTTGAAAATCGTCCTCGACAAACGGAAAAAATGGTAAGGATACGCAAAGAAACACCTTTTTCGACGTTGACCTTGACCTTGACTTTTGACGTTGACCTTGACCTTTGACCTAGATGAAAAGCGTCTTCGAGAAAAAGAAAAAATGGTAAGGATACGCAAAGAAACACCTTTTTGACGTTGACGTTGACCTTGACCTTCACTTTTGACGTTGACCTTGACATTGACGTTGACCTTTGACCTTCTAGATGAAAAGCGTCTTCGACAAAAAGAAAAAATGGTAAGGATACGCAAAGAAACACCTGCGACTGCGTGTGTCTGCCTGCGTCTGACTGTGTCTGCCTGTGTTTGCGTGTGTATGTGTGTCTGCGTCTTTGCGTGTGTGCCTGCGTGTGTCTGCCTGTGTGTGTCTGTCTGTGTCTGCCTTTGTGTGTCTGCCTGTCTGTGGCTGTGTGTGTCTGCCTGTGTCAGCGTGTCTGCGTGTGCCTGTATCTGCATGTGTCTGCCTGTGTATGCGTGTGTCTGTCTGTCTGCCTGCGTGTGTCTGCCTGTGTGTGTTTCTGCATGTGTGTGCGTGTCTGTCTGCGTGTGTCTGCATGTGTCTGTGTGTGTGCGTGTGTCAGCCTGTGTCTCCCTGTGCCTGCTTGTGCCTGAGTGAGTAAGTCTGTGTTTGTGTGTTTCTGCGTGTGTAAGCCTGTGTCTGCGTGTGTAAGCCTGTGTCTGCGTGCGCATGCATCTGCATCTGTCTGTCTGTGTCTGCGTGTTTCTGTATGTGTGTGTCTGCGTGTGTACGTCTGTCTGCATGTGTGTCTGCATGTGTCTGTGTCAGCGTGTGTCTGCATGTGTGTCAGCATGTGTCTGCATGTGTGTCTGCATATCTGCGTGTGTGTTTGCCTGCATCTGCATCTGTCTGCCTGTGTCTGAGTGTGTCTGCCTGTGTGTGTGTGTCTGCATGTGTGTGTGTCTGTCTGCGTGTCTGCGTGTGTCTGTCTGTCTGTCTGTCTGCCTTTGTATGTCTGTCTGCGTGTGTCTGCATGTGTGTGTCTGCGTGTGTCTATGTGAGTATGTCTGTCTGTCTGCGTGACTGCGTTTGTATGTCAGTCTGCGTGTGTCTGCATGTGTCTGTGTCTGTGTGTATACATGTGTCTGCGTGTGCCTGCATGAGTAAGCCTGTGTCTACGTCTGCCTGCGTGTGTAAGCCTGTGTCTGCGTGTGTCTGCCTGTGTCTGCCTTTGTCTGCGTCTGCATGCGTCTGCCTGAGTCTCCGTGCGTCTGTCTGCGTCTGCGCGTGTGTCTGCCTGTGTCTGCGTGTGTCTACCTGTGTGTCTGCCTGTGGCCGCCTGTGTCTGCATGTGTGCCTGTATCTGCGTGTGTCTGCATGTGTCTGTCTTCTTTCTGCGTGAGTTTGTGTGTCTGTCTGCATGCAGACACATGCAGACTGACATACAAACGCAGTCACGCAGACAGACAGACATACTCACGTAGACACAGACAGACCAACGCAGACACACACATGCGTCTGCATGCGTCTGTCTGTGTCTTTCTGCATCTGCGTGTCTGTGTGTCTGCCTGTGCCTGCGTGTGTCTGTCTGTGTCTGCCTGCGTGAGTTAGCCTGTGTCTGCGTGTTTCTGCGTGCGTCTGCATCTGTCTGTCTGTGTCTGCGTGTGTCTGTCAGTCTGCATGTGTATGTCTGTCTGCGTGTCTGCGTGTGTATGTCTGTCTGCGTGTGTCCGCATGTGTGTCTGCATGTGTCTGTGTCTGCGTGTCTGCATGTGTATACCTGTGTCTGCGTGTGTGTGCGTGTCTGTCTTCATGTGTCTGCTTGTGTATGTCTCTCTGCGTGTGTCTACGTGTGTATGTCTGTCTGTGTGTGTCTGCATGTGTCTGCGTCTGTCTGCATGTGTATACCCGTGTCTGCTTGTGCCTGCGTGAGTAAGCCTGTGTCTAAGTGTGCCTGCGTGTGTAAGCCTGTATCTGTGTGTGTAAGCCTGTGTCTGCATCTGTCTAGCTGTGTCTAGCTGTGTCTGCATCTGTCTGGCTGTGTCTGCCTGTGTCTGCGTCTGCCTGCGTCTGCGCGTGTGTCTGCAAGTGTCTGCGTGTGTCTGTCTGTGTCTGCCTGTGTCTGTGTGTGTGGCTGTATCTGCGTGTGTCTGTCTCTGTCTGCGTGAGTTTGCCTGTCTGTCTGCGTATGCGTGTCTGTCTGCGTCTGCGTGTGTCTGCATGTGTCTGTCTGCGTCTGCGTGTGTCTGCCTGTGTCTGTCTGCATCTGCGTGTGTCTGCCTGCGTCTGCGTGTCTCTATGTGTCTGCATTTCTGCGTGTGTCTGCCTGTGTGTGTCTGGCTGTGTGCTTCTGCCTGTGTCTGCCTTTGTGTGTCTTCCTGTGTCTGGCTGTGTGTTTCTGCCTGTCTGGTTGTGTGTCTGCCTGTGTGTCTGCATGTGTGCCTGTATGTGCGTGTGTCTGCAAGAATGTGTCTGCCTGTGTGTCTGTGTCCACCTGCGTGTGTCTTCATGTGTCTGTGTGTCTCCATGTGTGGGCGTGTCTGTCTGCCTGTGTCTGCATGTGTGTGTGTGTATGGATGTGTCTGTGTCTGCATGTGTATGTCTGTCTGTCGGTGTCTCCATTTGTATGTCTGTCTGCGTGTCTGCATGTGTCTGCGTGTGCTTGCCTGTGTCTGTGCGTGTCTGTCTGCATGTCTGCCTGTGTCTGTCTGCCTGCATGTGTCTGCGTGTGCCTGCGTGAGTAAGCCTTTGTCTGCGTGTGCCTGCGTGTGTAAGCCCGTGTCTGCATGTGTCTGGCTGTGTCTGAGTGTGTCTGCATGTGTGTGTCTGCGTGTGTCTGCCTGTGTCTGCATGTGTGTCTGCCTGTGTCTGCGTGTCTGCCTGCCTGTGTCTGCATGTCTCTATGTGTCTGCGTGTATGCGTGTGTCTGTCTCTGTCTGCCTGCGTTTGCGTGCCTCTGCCTGTGTTTGCGTGTGACTGCGTGTCTGTCTGTGTCTGCGTGTGTTTGCATGTGTGCCTTTGTCTGCGTGTGTCTTACTGTGCGTTTCTGCGTGTGTCTGCCTGTGTGTGTCTGCTTGTGTCTGCCTGTGTGTGTCTGGCTGTGTGTTTCTGCCTGTGTCTGCCTTTGTGTGTCTTCCTGTGTCTGGCTGTGTGTTTCTGCCTGTGTCTGCATGTGTTTGTCTTTGTCTGTCTGTGTTTGCGTGTGTCTATCTGTGTCTGTGTGTGCTTGTGTCTGCGGCCTGCATGTGTCTGCATGTGTGTGTCTGCGTGTGTCTGCCTGTGTCTGCATGTGTGTCTGCCTGTGTGTTTCTGCCTGTGTTTGTCTTTGTCTGTGTCTGTCTGTGTTTGCGTGTGTCTATCTGTGTCTGTGTGTGCTTGTGTCTGCGGCCTGCATGTGTCTCCGTGTCTGCATGTGTCTGCCTGTGTCAGCGTGTGTCTGCATCTGTCTGTGTGTCTGCCTGTCTGTCTGAGTCTGCGTGTGTCTGTGTCTGCATGTGTCTGTGTGTGTCTGCATGTGTCTCTTTCTGTCTGCGTGTGTCTGCGTGTGAAGAGAAAATATGACGAGGCATAAAGAAACACCTAAAATGGCTCACTCTATAATAGTGAACGGTTTTAGAGTTCAGCTCCGGAAAAGAGCACAACCACCAATTTCAGGCTAAGTCAAACTTGTTGCCATCGAAATGCCAAAAATATTTTATTCAGAATTCCAAAACTACCAAAAGGCACCAGTACACCACCAGATCTATGTATGTGCCAAGTGAGGTGAAGAAATAGTGAACGGTATTAGAGTTCTGCTCCGGAAAAGAGCACTACCACTAATTTCATTCTAAGTCGAACTTGTTGCCATGGAAACGCCAAAAATGTTTTATTCAGAATTCCAAAACTACTAAAAGGCACCAGTACACCACCCGATGCTGCACTATGTGCCAAGTTTGGTGAAGAAATAGTGAACGGTTTTAGAGTTCTGCTCCGGAAAAGACAAATGTGCACGGACGGTCGGACAGACGGACGGGTGCAAAACGCATTGCAGGGGATAATATGGCAACAATACGCAAAGAAACACCCAAAATGGCTAAATCTATTGAATGACCTTGACCTTGATCCTGATCCTGTTAAAATTTCCATTCTGTGAAGGGAATATATGACAACGATACACAAAGAAAAACCTAAAATGGCTCTCTATATTGATCGAACTTGACCTTGACAACGACCTTGACCCTGTAGATGAAATGCATGTTCGATAAAAACAAAATATGGCAATGATACGCAAAGACACCCCCAAATTGGCTAGCTCTATTGCATAACCTTGACCTTCATGCTGAAGTTGACCTTCTTGAAAATTGTGTTCTGTGAGTTCTTATGTATGGTAACAATACACAAAAAAGCCTAACATGGCCTACTCTATTGCGTGACCTTGACAATGACTTTGACCCTGTTGAAATTTCTATTCTGTGAAAAGAAAATATAATAACGATACACAAAGAAACACCCAATAAGGCTAAATCTATTGAATGACCTTGACCTAGGTGCTGAAATTGACCTTGTTGAAATTTCTATGCTTTGAAGAGAAAAAATATGATAACCATGCACAAAAGAAAAATATAAAATGGTTCAATTTATTGATCGATCTTGACCTTGACCCTGATCTGGACCTTGACCCTGTTGAAATTTCTATTCTGTGAAGAGAATATATGATAACGATACACAAAGAAACACCCAAAATGGCTAAATCTATTGAATGACCTTGACCTTGATGCTGAAATTGACCTTGTTGAAATTTCTATTGTGTGAAGAGAATATATGATAACCATACACAAAGAAACACCTAAAATGGCTAACTCTATTGATCGACCTTGACCTTTAACAACGACCTTGACCCTGTAGATGAAAAGCATATTCGATAAAAACAAAATATGGCAACAATACGCGAAGAAACACCCAAAATGGGTAACTGTCTTGACCTAGGATGCTGAAATTGTTGAAAAAGATTGACTTCGGGCTGAGTACAAATCTCCCTTAAAGAAAATCTGGAGCTCAGAGTTAAATGCTCGAAACAAGGTCAAGGCCACCAATACTTTTGCTGTGCCAGTCTTCTCCTATTCCTTTGGAGTAGTTGATTGGACAAAGCAAGACATTCAGAGTCTTGACCGCCTGACCAGAAGGATCATGTCTGATAACAGAGCCCACCACCCTCGTTCCTCTCTCAACCGTTTATATATGCCAATCAATTCGGGAGGTCGGGGTTTGAATAATGTGGAGGCTCTTCATGATAGAATTTTATTGTGTACTTTTGCACATATACTGAGTCAAAAAAGAAACTTCACATTCTTTCTGCAGGGCACTATAAAAGAACAAGAGATGGTAAGATGGTTAAATTGTTATTATTTCATTGCTGAGATCTGTGTGATGTACTCGATACACTGACAGTGCCATAATCAGTTCCATTAGGCTACACCGCCGTTCCAAATCATGGGTATACAGAATGTCAAGTCACAAGAATAAAAATGCGAAATTTCTCACTTCAATATCGTGTATGGCCGCCCCGCGCATTCACCACTGCCAAACACCGTCTCCTCATCGACTGCCTGATGCTTGGGAACACGTGGTTGGGGATTCTGCGCCATTGCTCTTGCAAGGCAGCGCCAAGTTCCTGCATATTCTGAGGTTGGTTCTTAAGACCACGAAGCCTTCTCGCAAGTGCATCCCAAAGCGTGCTCTATTGGATTAAGGTCAGGGGACCTCGATGGCCAGTCCATGGCGTTGATTCCAGCGTTTTGAAGGAAATTTCGTGTCAACATCGCGGTATCGCGGCCGAGCATTATCATGCTGGAACTGTAGACCTGGGCCAAGAGCCGCCATGAAAGGAACGAGTTCAGGGGTGAGCACCTGGTCGCGGTAAGCAGCAGCTGTGAGGTTTCCACGGATGACCAGAAGTCGGGAACGGTTGTTCCCACAGAAAGCACCCCCACACCATGCAACTTCCGCCCGAATCTGTCTAACTTACTGTACACAACATTGGGCATACCGTTCACGACGTCGTCTCCAGACTCTACTCGCCTGCCGTCCGCGAATCTGAGGGTAAACCTGGATTCATCGCTAAAGACGACTCGATTCCAGTCTCTCTGGGTCCATCGGAGGTGACGTTGGGCCCACAGCAGACGTTGACGTTGATGAAAGCGGCGTCAATATTGGCCCACGATATGGACATTGAGAATGGACATTGGCAGCCCGAACCGATTTCGAATGGTCTGTGAGGACAGTCGACCTCTAAACATCTCAGCCCTGGTTCGTGTAGCGGCAGAAATCTGTCACGTAGGTGGCGTAGGACGATTTGACGGTCTTCTGCTCGTGACGTCACATGTAGACGACCCGACCTTGGGCGATCAGAAGTGGTGCCAGTTTGTTGTAGACGGCTGCATCCCATTGCTCTTGCGACGTCAATAACTGATCTTCCCGCTTGCAACATGCCAACGGCACGTTCACGTTGCACATTTGACAATCGTGGCATTTCAAGTACCGTTAGAACTGTGGTTTAAAAGTGTTTTTTCAATTCTTGAGGCCAATGTAAACACGTGCATACGAAGAAAACTTCGATGCGAAGATCACGTGATCGACTGCACGTGCAAAACCTGATTTGGCACTAACGTCATTTGCACGAGGAATGGATGGGTTTGAGTGGGTTTTTTTAGAGTCGAA
Organism: Haliotis rubra; assembly: GCF_003918875.1. Classification (NCBI taxonomy): domain Eukaryota; kingdom Metazoa; phylum Mollusca; class Gastropoda; order Lepetellida; family Haliotidae; genus Haliotis; species Haliotis rubra. The sequence continues at coordinate 38,031 of NW_025765964.1, forward strand.
AGATAGGGATCCCATTTCGGATACATAGATGTATCACCAGAGAAAAATTATTCATTATTTTTCAAATTACATTTTGTGAAGTTTCTTTCTTGACTCAGTATATTTATTTGTCGGATGATCCTCTGGTGATGCATGTCAAGACTCATGATGAAAGCAAGGAAATCCACAGCTATTTTAAGCGTGCCAAGGTTGTTGGACAGAATCTGAAATTTGAGGTTGATTTTGCTGATGGCGATGTACTGCTGGGTGGTAGAGCGATGGGAGTAAACCAAGTCTGCCCAGAGTCGGTCTTTTGTGGAGAAGCTTTCTGAGAAGCCATTGCATCGTGTGTACATGCAGCGTGTGGAACAGAATAGCAATCCCACCGACTCCTTCGCCTGGATGAAGTCGGCTGGTCTCAAATGTAAAACTGAGGGCTTCCTTTTTGCTGCTCAGGACCAGTCACTTCCCACTCGCAATCGCCAAAATGTGATTCTTAAGGAAAATATACTCAGTCAAAAAAGAAACTTCACACTCGTTTGGAGGTCGATAAGTTGAACATACATGAAAAGAGGTTTTAAACAATGATTTTATTCCATTCTGTACCCATTAAGGACGGTGTACCATAAAAATCATGTTCATAATGTAACCAGTTCCACCGGAAATGCTACGGAAATGTAAGAGAGTAAAAATGGTAAGTTACAACTTGATGAAAGCATGTCAATAGCGCTGAGGTCCATCCATGGTACGACCCTGAACATGTCCAGGGCGTCATGGAAAATGATGCTTTCAAACTTCTGTGGAATAGGCCCATATACAACCTCAGAAGAATTCCTGCCAACAAAACTGATCTTGTTCTTTTTTATAAAGGCCAATGAATTTATTTATATCATTGAATTTTCTGTCCCTATTGACAACAATGTGATTGGCAAGATTCAGGAAAAGCATGATAAATATGCGGACCTCGCCTTTGAAATGTCTCGCTTGCATCCCAAGGACACTGTCGTCAGGCTCCCCATTGTTCTCAGTGCCCTTGGTTTGGTACCTCCTGATCTCTTGGCGCAGATCAGGAGAGTGCCCGAGTTCTCCTCCAGGCACAGCCCTTCTGACACTCTGGGTAATGCAGAAGGCTGCAGTGTTGGGGAGCCTTCATATTCTCCGGAAAGTTGTTGGTGGGTTCGACTAGGCAGCGTTTCCTGGGAGAAGTCCCATTCGCTGTCTGGGTTGCCTGTAGAGGGGGCAGGGGCCGAGAGCTGATGAAGAGCCTTACCAGCCTGACTGTGCCAGGATCACCCAAACCCTCTCTGCTGCATTTTCATCTTTAATCTGTAAAACATAATAATGTATTTATAAAGAGCCTAATATCCACCATAGAGATGCTCCATGGCGCTCTGACAATATTGGGGAAGGAAATAGTTCATATAACTTTACTTTATTTCCATTGTAATTAGGTATAAGCTATAATAACACTTCATGTTATCTAGCACTGTTTAAAGTAGCATTCATAATTGCATTGTATTAAAGGTCACATGCAACCAAAAAATCAAACATAATTAAACACAATTATCACTTATTCATGACATATAATATACATTGCTGGTTATGAAAAAACATATAAACAAAATTATAAGCGTACAATCGCAAATCAAAAGTGCAATATTGGGTACTTGGGTTTACTTCCCAAGAAACGAAGCAGCCGGGATACCGAAACCAGTCAGAGCAGGTGGGTGTGCACTCAAGTGTAACGGCTGGTTCATTTGTAGATGCCCTCACGGCTCATTGTGTGTGTATATATAGAGATGTTGGGTTTTGTAAATACATGCTCATTTTTTGTGCATAACATTTTGCAATCAACAGACATCATAACATGTCATGTGTACAAGTATCACACCTGCCTGTCTGTGTAATTACATAATGTGACAGAGACCGAACTGTGTGTATTGAATATGGTCATTAGCAGACAGGCAGGCAGACACATAGGTGTCAATAAAACAGACATTGAGTTTTGTCTGTGACAACGACATATCTATATCACAGTTTGAAATTCTGTCACCGCTAAATAATGACATTGCTTTTAAGTATCGAACTGAGAAAGTGACTCGGTAAGAAGAACGTGTGGTGAAATAGACAAATGAAATTATATAAACAGTTAATCTACTGTCATAACATATAAAAAGCTCGCGCCTGTGAAATATCAACAAAACATTAGAAAAATAGCTCACACCAAAGCCTTCACCGGGTATTCACCGGACAACCCACTTCCAAGCTGCGCGAACCTATTTCACTGCACACGTGCTATGAGCACAGCCCAGCTGTTGAAACCAGTTTTCCCCCGAAAAGTCGGGGGAAAATTAGTGAATCGTTTTAACTCCAATTTCGGGCGGTTTTTTTCATCGCGTTATTTTTCAACTTTATAAGTTGATTTTGCATTTTTCACGATTTGTTTCGGTAAGTCCATACCGAAAGGTATCAGAATCTGCAAAGTTGTGTTTTATGTTGCATGTGACCTTTAAGGTATTATAACTTATCAAGGTTATTTTGTTATTATTTCAGTTTTTACCACACTCAACAAACAATTCCTGGTACATTGCATACTTGACTGCAAACAAACTGTAATCATCGTAATGGATTACAAGATGGATCATAGAAGTTTCAAGTTCGTTTTGAACTGTTGGAACTGTTTCCTGGTGATATGACAGAAGTAAGATTGGTACAAACGATGTGTGTCTACAATCTTGTTTAATACCTGACAGGTTACATGATGTCTTGCTCTGGAAGGAAGACTACAATGAGGCTTGTGCCTGTAGGCAGCACATGCATTTCATGCCAGGTGAGTCAACGGTCTGTCCTCATACCTGGCTGAGCGACCTAATTGCCATCTATAGTCTTATCTATTGTTTTCAGCAGCTATTCATATTTTTTCTAAGTTTTGCCCGATTTTACAAGTAAACATGATTTTATGGATATCCTATTACGCATCCCACTGAACACCCAGTTAGGCCAGTGTGGGTTATTTCGACATATGCTATTTGCAATTGTGTAAATTTTAGGGATACAGAGTGACAGCCTAACAACAGTTTTTTTCTATTTACGGCAGTACTTTAGCCATATCTTCAAATGTAATAAAATTACTGAAAATAATACAACCACTTGATGCAGAAGTATTTTGTGACGCACAGTTTCATAGGATCTGAAAAGTGAACATTGCATTGGATCTATGGTCCTCCGACAATTACATTATGTTCAGATGTAGAATACATTTAGATCTGCTGGCACTTGTCTAAAGATACGAGATTTTGTATACAACACTAACATTGTCAATTTCCTATAAAAAGTACATTCAAACCAACTAATTATCAAACGTTCATAAATCTAAATGCTACACAATGTAAGATCTGAATTGTGATGAACTGTTTACATTTTAACAGGTACAGTTTGCACCACCTTCGTTTTCACACCTTATCTATATTGCTTAATTTCATTTAACCACTTTGTAATGATGACAAGACAACATTGCTTAAAAAGCCCACCCATGTTGATTTAATATTTGGTAAAAATTGATGAACAAGGAGTTTGTCTCGGTGTTGATGCATTGTATCAAAAGTTTTCTTGTTGCTGTACTACAGTGTCTACAGGACAATTTCCGCATTTTCTAAGTTAATAATTCAATACTTATATATTGCCACAAAATATTATAAATTCATATTCTGAACTTACTATTGATTTTGTGCTAATGTTGGCGCACCTACCCGCTCTAAAACACAAATACCTTTCTAACGTCAATTACGAGGGAAGTTTCGAATATTTGCAATACGACATTTAATTGTATGCATGGCTCGATCCCTTTCACGCAAATAAAACGAATATTTACCTTTACTATTATTTCTCGTGAATATTGACATCAAATACGTAAAATAACAGAAAGTGAGAATTTTGAAAAAGAAGTTTCCAAGAAATAAGAAGGGTCTGTCAAGCACCTGCATGACCGATATTTAAAATGATACAAAATGTGTTTTGGACGTCTTCCGATGAAGGACAGTGCGTCCCGTCTAAAAATGGCAACCAATGGAAAATGACATAACATTGTCAATGTTAGTTTTTCATAGGCCTTCACAGCCATCCTCTCTTTGGCCTGTACCGGCTCGAATATTGTGATATGTGAGACGGGCCCAGCTTACAAATCGTGCATAAGACATGCGCTGTCAGTTTAAGGTTGGACCATCCGGATGAGAGCTCCAAGCGGATTGGTGAAGGGAAGATAAAATTCAAAAAGATTGCCCATTTAGATGCTTGAGAGACTTTTCAAAATATTATATTTTTTTTAAAGTTGACTTTTAAGACACATATTTCGTTTGATCGGGCTGAAATTATTGCTGTCGGCGACATTTTGTAAAATGAAGTTGCTATTTTTTGTGGTTCCGTCGGAAGGAACATTTGGGTCGGTCGAGAGATGAGAAACACACATTTTACTATCGGACTACGGCTCTATGAATTGTAATCCTCCATACAATCAGTAAGGTTTGACTCAGAAACAAGCAAACACTTTCGATTAACTGAAATCCCTAACAGCAAATACATCTAACACTCTGTGCTTCTTAACAGCAGCCAATTTCAGCATTCTTCGAGATTTGCCTACAGCAACAGGTTCACCTATCTTGCACAGCACGTCAGAGGCTGGAAACCATACATCATTATCCCATTCAGAGTACTAAAAAAACTGCATTTTCTTCTCCAAAAGTGGGCGGTTGGGTAGCCGAGTGGTTAAATCGTTCCCTTGTCAAGCCGAAGGCCATGGTTCGATTCCCCTACATGGGTACAATGTGTGAAGCCCATTTTTGGTGTCCCCTGACGTGATAATGCTGGAATATTGCTAAAAGCGGCGTAAAACCCAACTCACCCATTTCTCCAAAATGATATTTCCGCTTCATTATCCTCTCCATCTACTTGAAGCGCATTGTAATGTACGTTACCTTCTTACGTATTCTCATGTTTTACCCCAAATACTCTGGGTATCTGGAGTTACATTTATATGCTACATAACACACAATAACGCCAACAACATGTATGATTATGCAAGTATCAGTAGCTATTGAAAGCGATTTCCAAAATAGCTTTTAGCAAAATTGCTTTACATTTGAATTCAAGACGAAAAATAATAAACACATGGGTATATCTGCTTAATCTATTCTTCATACCAGTTAAACATCATAAGAATTTAATAATTTTAAAGATTATGAAATTGATGATTACTTTAAACGTCCATGAATAACGGGATACTCTGGTGAAATGTACATTACCCAGTGTAACTTACATTTCACTATCTGTTTACATGCATAGTTCGTCAACCATAGTTCACAATCAGCCACAGCCAAGATACAGAAGTAAATTGACCCCAGGGGAATGGATTGTATGAACAAAACTATTTCTATGTTTTCCTTACATTCTATGAGACAAAGAAACATATTGATACCAAAGTTTTAATCACCATTTAATCATATTTTATGCGATACTGAAGATATCAATTCGTAGATCTGCCGCCTGAGGACTCTATGATATAGTGATATGTGTAAAAAACATGAGCTGGACAACGTCGAATAAGGAACAATTACATGTATTGTTAGTAATTATTAGTAAACTTACCTCTGGATTATGGTTGCCTTATTCCTGTGGATTCCACAGATACATACAGAATGGAAATGAAATTTTTAACTAAGTCATAGCTATCCCTAGTGGTATGCTTAAAGAGTTATGCGGTTATCTCCCTTAGGCTAGCTGTGATGTCACAATGTAGTTGTTGAAAACCTCTCATGATTTTTCTGAAGAAAACTGACATCTTCTGCATCTTCTCGTGGGGAGGTTGGGTGGGCACTAGATCCCATAATCCAGAGGTAAGTTTACTAATAATTACTAACAATACATGTAATTGTTCCTAATTATAGGCGTAAACATTCCCTCTGGATTATGGTTGCCAGAATCTCACATAAGGAAGGAGGGTTTATACAGATGATGAATACAGCAATACCACTAATTATCCCGTTATAGTATATGACATAACAATTAGGATAACTATGACTTAAGTGATTAAATGTAATATACATATGGATTACCTAGATCATTCCCTGGATATTTCAGTATTTAATTACCTAAAGGGAAAGATCATCCTTGTGAGGGAGAAGTATCTGGTGTTTGGAGAAGACTGTGACGTCACTTCCGGTCCCAGACGTCATATCCGGTTCTGTAATAGTCTATTGACTGATCCTCATTTTAACCGGTTTCTGTGAAGTCACTTCCTGTTTGATTACGTCACTTCCTGTTCATTGACGTCACTTCCGGTTTATTGACGTCACTTCCGGTTTGTGATTTCAAGTCTTCTTGTGGATTATTTAACTGGAGTAATAAACTGCAGCGGATATAATAATTCCACTTACTGGTGATAAACATTAGTAGATACGGTTCTTCAAAGATCCTCATCCTTTCGTTTACTGTTAACCTGTTTCCTCCCTCACAGTCCAAAGACAGTGAACCACTGCTGAGTTTGGATATATATAAATATGCACACACACACACACACACACACACACACACACCCCACCCACCCTTCTTTTTCCCCTTCAAGGGAAAAAACAAGAGGAGGAGAGGAGCTGTCCGTAGGCTCTCTAAGGATGGAATAAGTTCCGCAAAAGCAAATTGGTGTGGGGATTAGAGATCTTCCACCGGCATGCAGCAACAATCTGATCTATTGAAATGGACCCCCAAGCTGCAAGTGACGACGTCCAGGCCCTGGTCTCATGCAGGGAAAACTATTCTTCACTAAGTTGGGGTCAAAATCCTGGTAAGCCAAGACGATATAATATTCAATCAAGAACTCCAAATCAACAATTGTCTTGCATGAGATAATAAAACAAAACAAAACACAAAACAAACAAACAGCAGCAACTATGTCTGATATTGAGAGCATGCTTGATATACCTTCTCAGAGCTCTATCATGGGATAATAATTCATACAAAATTCATTATTCATTATTACCACTACAAGCAATATATTAGGATTCAGATATTAGGAAAATATAAATATAGAATATTAGTAATAGCTTAGAGAAAGACTCCAGTCAAAAGTTGTAAAACTCATCTCACAGACATACTATTGAAAAAGGTATAAATTACGGCTACACAATTTCACAGATATCCAAGATAAAATCCTAGCCTAAGGTATTGAGGACTCAAGCTGTTAGCAACCCTTTCAGTAATTAAGAGTTATGACCAGACGATTAAATGCATCTATTGTAATCCAAGCACCTGTAATTGACACATCAGATTAGGCTCATTGAGATCTAGCCCAGGGTAAGCATCCAAGCACCCAGTAAAAGTGCCATCGAGATTAGTGCCAGTTAAACTAGGATTAACAAGGATTAAGAGTGATTGTCCTGTCTGGTCATTGAAGGACCCACCCCATTTAGTATATTCTGTATTTGATAGGCTAATGTAGGTTACACCCAATTTTTGTATCAGTCAACCAATCATAATCTCTTTATTGTTTTAATTGTAGATAAAATGTCTCTATCTTCATTTGTCGAGGAGTAGGGTTTAGACTCCCAACACAGGTCAGCTCTAGCCCTCAGCCCAGAGGGTTGTACCGACTCTCTGTGGCCACCCCATGTTACTCCGTTCTTGTAAATAAAATTGTGATTAGCTTCTTGTGACTTCGGACTCTTTTGCTGAGTTAATTCCCCCAAGCAGACCAGCACGCCAGTTAGATAAGGTGTTTCACTGGAACCATCACTTGGACCCAAGACCCTTATCATAATAGCTCGAATAGGGCATAGGAGTCCAGTTCTGTCTGATCTAGATGCAGAGGTAGGGAATACTTGAATCTGGTATACTCTGTGGCTGAGAGACCGCCAGCAGAAGCCTGATTCTTGACAAGAACAAACTGGTAAAGTTCTACATGACAGCCATCTAGAGCCTCCTGTAAAAGTGATTGGACTAAAGTCTATGGCCAAAAAATTCTGGTATTCTGGAGCTCGAAGCTGTAGCAATGACAAGTAGAAAACCCTACTTTTATGGAGAAGAAATGACAATAAATTTCCTACATAGGTTTGGAAGACTTCTGGAGAGACTACAGAATTAGACATAAAGCCAACTTGGGGAAGATTGTAGGACTAGGAGCTGAAAATAATAATAATAATAAATAAATAAATAAATTCTTAACTGGAATGAACTAATCGGCTTGTAGAGCAAGCTGTTAGAACCACTGCTAGTCCTTGTATATCTCAAACAGAAGCGATTGCTGATCTGTAGTCCAACATAGTACTGTGTTTCAGTGTCTTAACGTCACTGAGAAAAAGTAGAAATCCTCTAAGAATCGTTGAGATAGCCCTGAATCTGAATTCCCATCAACATAAAAATTGTAGGAGCGATATCATAACAATGAAAAATATCCAGAAATTGTTGAAACAATTTCCTCATTGGATTGTTCTGGAAGATTAGTATCTCCAGTCAAGAGGTCAGATGGTACTATAGCTGCCGAATGGTCTAACACAATCACTCGAGTGTGATTTGCATCGGAAACTGCCTGACAAAAACGACATCCAAAAAGGAGTGGGCAAGCATCCTTCGTGGGCTGACATGACCACCATGGAATCTTGATGAATTGCCATATAATCCTCAAAACCTGGGTGAGGAAGCTACCCGATTCCCAAGACAAGGCAACTGCCGTATGAAAAGATATCGATCTAGTATGCACGGTCGAAAACCTAAAACTCCCTAGTACTAGGAGTGATGTGACGTAAATAAGAACGAAATTTTTGGATAATTTCGAGGATAGGTGTGAGAAATCCCTATCAATTTGAAGCACTGGCGAGGAAAAAACAACCCCATCCTATCCAGGTTGACATCGTGATCACGTGAGAGAGAACGAGGCGAGCCCAGGAGTCATTACGAATCGAGACCCTAAGGAGTTATACACGCTAATTAAGCTCTGACAATTCGGCGCTTGATTACTGGTGTTTTGCTCAATTGGTACAATTATCAATTGAGGCCACTTCAATTTGACACAATTGTCACTTGAGTGGGTATCATCTAGACTGCCGGCCATCAGCGAAGACATACCCGGCCGGAAACGTTTCTTGCCTGCGAGTCAGGACGAGAGCAGCCATTTTGTAAAATGGAGACCAACATGCTGCAATCAGCTGGTCCATCCCCATCACACTGTGAGCCTGTGAGTGAGGTCGACGGACAGATCGGTGACCAGAACATGCCTGGCAGGATAACGGGTATGTTTGACACTAGCGCTTCACACCCTGAGGCCGAGTTGACCATCCCTACAGGGGACATGGCAGAGACAGAGCATGTCAAGATGCTGTCCGCCGTTATGGCGCAAAATTTAAAAACTCAACAATTAATTGAAGGAATGGCATCATCCTTCTCCATGTTTGGAGACAGAGTTGCGAGTTACATTGGCAACGATAGCAAGGCTGGTCACAGACAGGGCGTGAAAAGGAAAGGTGGCGAGCATAGGTCGGATTATGCAACTCCCAGCACCAGTGCTGAGACCCCCGGCTCCGAGAGTGAGGCCGACATGGACGAGTTGTTCAGTGACTCCGCTCCCAATACACAGAGTGTGTATTCACCACCTCTAGATAAACCGTCAGAGTGTCAGGATGATCATGATTTTGTGAATTGTGAAATTCAGGAGAAAGACTGTGAAGCTGAGGAGGATTTCTTCGAGTCTCTGATTGACGATTTCACATCAGACGACAGTGTTGGTGCTCCTATTCACGCCAAGTTGGCAGGGGCAATGAACAAAATGATGTTCAAAACAATGCCTGAGGAGAAGTTCAAGGACAAGAGCCAGGAATATGTAAGGCCTAAGAACTGTGAGAAGCTTCAGCCCACTTTCGGGTGAATGCTGAAATATGGACTAAGCCGGGGACAGTCCCGATCCAATGACATTAAACTGCAGAAGTTGCAGACTGGCATTATAAAGGCCACAGTACCAGCGTTGCAAGTGGCAAATACTCTCCTTAAAGTTAAACAAGGAGAAATCACTTTGGCGAAGCTTGATGTGAGCAGTCTTGCCAAAAAGACGACAGACTGCATTTCCTTTCTGGCACATGTGAACACTGAACATGAACCTCAGACGACGTGAGCTCCTCCGTCCGTCTCTGAACACACAATACCAGCAGCTGTGTTCGCCACAAGCACTAATGTCAACCCTGCTATTTGGAGACGACCTGGCTGAGACAGTGAAAACCTTGACCATCACTAACAAGGTCAGCAACCAACTCGCTTCTGGTGGTTACCATGGCCACAGGTCAGACCGCCCGCCTGTAACCCAGGGAAGCAGGGGACAGCCCGCCTCGCAGATATACTGGTCCTGGCTACGGTCGTGGCAAAGGTTTTTTAAGGAGAGGTCAGCCGAACTTAAAAAGGAGGAAGTTCGGGATGGACAGGAGATACTGAGCGCATCTACAGGAGACTCAGAGGTAAGCTGTCACAGTGATGCTACTCTTGCTGGTAGACTTTGATTTCATGTTAATGAGTGGGAGAAACTTACATCTGACCCCTTTGTCCTACAAACTGTGCAAGGTTGCCTTATTGAATTTGACACTATACCCTGTCAAAGTCGTGTTCCAAACCCTATTCAGTTTAACACTCAGGAATGTGCTATCATTGACGTGAGAGGCTCGAGAAGCTCCTAGCTAAGGGTGTTGTATCTGAGTCGGTCCATGAAGAGGGTGAATATGTGTCTAACATTTTCCTCCGGCGCGCAAGAAAGATAACACTTTTCGGGTTATTTTAAACTTGAGAAAGCTTAATGACAATGTGGAATACGTCCACTTTAAAATGGACACTCTGTCTGCGGCTATTTCGTTAGTCAGGCGAGGTTGCTACATGGCTTCCATAGACCTTAAAGGCGCTTACTACACTGTGCCAGTTCACTCATCGCATCAAAGATATCTGAAATTATTTTGGAAAGGAACTTTGTACAAGTTTACTGCTATGCCAAACGGACTCAGTTGTCAGCGCCGAGGTACTTCACTAAATTGTTGAGAGTGCCCTACTCGGTTCTCTCCGATCACGTGGTCACACCAATGTCGGGTATATTGACGATTCCTTTATTGCTGGAGATGATTTACAGGAATGTAGTACTTTTGTGGAGGAAACCGCTGAACTCTTTACCAGAGTTAGGTTTTGTGTTACACCCAACAAAATCAGTCATGGTACCTCAACAGGAACTAACGTTTCTCGGTTTTGTTATAAATTCAGTAGCAATGACTGTGTCACTCACACCGCTTAAAGCCGACCCGGATTAAAACGGCATGTGGGACTCTCTTGAAGAAGCGGCGTGTTTCTATAAGGGAACTTGCTGAAGTTGTGGGATATATGGTTGCTAGTTTCCCGGTGTGAAAGCAGGACCTCTGTATTACCGTCGCCTTGACAACGGCAAGTCACGTGCCTTTGCGAGCTGCGTCTGGCAATTTTGACAGTGTATTCGAGCTAACTTCTGAGCACATGGTCGACTTGACCTGGTGGGTGACCAATATCCACGCCGCTAACAAGCCTATTGTTGTTGCGCCTCCGGTTCTCACACTCACGTCTGATGCTTCGCTACTGGGTGGGGGCAGCTTGTCTCGGTCAGTCGACCGGAGGACGCTGGTCACGTGATGAAGCATTACGGCACATCAATTATCTTGAACTATTAGCAGCTTTCCTGGCGATCGAACTTTCTGCTCATTGAAGTGTGACTGTCATGTGAAAATTCTAGTGGATAACACAACCGCGGTAGCTTACCTGAATAACATGGGCGGTAAGATACCTGAACTGAATTCTCTCGCAAGGGAGATATGGGAATGGTGCTTGGACAAACGGTTATGGTTAAGTGCAGCACATGTTCCTGGGACAGACAATGTTGTAGCAGATAAGGAATCTAGGGTGATGAAAGATAACACTGAATGGTACCTTGTGTCAGATGTTTTCTGTAGAATATGTCAGAGACTTGGTTCTCCAGACATTGACTTATTTGCACCACGGCTAAACTATCAGATTCCACAGTATGTGTCGTGGAAACCTGACCCCGATGCATGTGCTATTGATGCATTCAGTTTTTCATGGTCGTCTAAGCTGTTCTATGCTTTCCCACCTTTCAGTGTTCTGAATCGGGTTATCAAGAAGGTGGAGGAAGACCAAGCTTGCGGCATCTTGATTGCCCCCGTGTGGCCGACACAACCCTGGTTCTCCAGACTGCTGAGACTGCTGACCCAACTGCCGCTCCTCCTACCCCCAGTCACTCAGATCCTCCGCCTGCCTCACAACGAGGACTCCAGACACCCGCTCAACAAGATGAAGATTGCAGCATATCGCTTGTCCGGCAATCTCTCACGGAAAAGCATTTCGGAGAGAACTACCAACATCATTTTCCAGTCTTGGAGGAAATCCACGAGATCCCAGTACTCAACCTACATCAAAAGGTGGATTAACTTTTGTGTTAAAAGGGAAACAGATCAACTGTGTCCCACTGTGGTAGATGTGCTAGATTTTCTCACGGAATTGTACCATGAACACAACCTTGGCTATAGCGCACTGAATACAGCCAGGTCGGCACTGTCTACTATGCTCACTCTAGACAATGGATCTATTGGCTCACATCCGCTAATAATCAGATTCATGAAAGGTGTGTTTGAGTCTCGTCCCGCATTGCCTAGGAACTCTGTGACATGGGATACGAGTGTGGTGTTGCAATATCTTAGAACGCTTTCTCCAGTACATGACTTATCGTTGAAAGATTTGACATTGAAACTTGTGGCACTTATTTCTTTGTTGTCAGGACAAAGAAGCCAAACTTTACATAGTTTAGATATTAGAAACATTACCGTTACTGACAGTAGTTGCACTATTAGAATAGCTACTTTGCTTAAGCAATCTAGACATGGATTCCACCTTGGAGAAATCTCTCTCCCGGCATACGACCCTGATGTGAGGTTATGTGTTGTGACAGTGTTGAAGGAGTATCAAACAAGAACCGCCAGCCTGCGCGGGACAGAGACTCAGTTGCTAATTAGCTATGCCAAACCACATAAGCCTGTGACCAAAGACACTGTATCCCGCTGGGTGAAGGTCGTGCTCATGCGCAGTGGTGTGGACATGAGCATCTTCACCCCCCACAGCACACGCATGGCTGCTTCTAGCGCGGCCTCGCGGCACTCAGTGCCTCTGCAGACTATTTTACAGACTGCTGGCTGGAGCACCTCCAGTACGTTTGCGAAATTCTACAATAAACCTGTCAAAGATCACGCATTTGCTTTATCACTGTTAAACAATACATGTAGTTAGAGTGTTCTTATATTATGTCTCACCATTGGCAATGTTTTTTGATATGATTGGATGTTTGCTGAAACCCATGTACATTTTTCTATTGCTCCTTATTAAAAGTTGATGCTTAAACTTTGGGTTGTCTGTTTGAAACCCTGTGACTTTAAACATCTCACGTGATCACGATCTACGGCGTGATTGGTTGAAATATAATCGAAGATTAAACGAAACTTACCTGTAAGTTGAAGGTTGATCTAGATTATATGAAACAATCACGAGTAGGAGGGATCAAGTGCCCTCCCGATGCATTCCCACCCTTTTTTCTACAGGTTTTCGAATTGTCCAGCCACTTGTTCAGTGAACGCAGACATGAATTCACGGAATAATTTCCCACATGGTGCATAAAACGCTTACAGCGCATCTCCAATGGCGCGTCATATTTTTCAAAGAACGTACCTTCATAGAAAAAGATATTACAATTCAATGAGCTGTTGATTAACCCATGATTAAACTCATGTCCCCCCGTAACACTCTAAAACCTAACAACACGATGTTTATGGCGTCCATTTACAATGTATTAGCTCTCGGCCAATCAGCGTCATTCATTCCGCAGTAAATACTATTTATCAGCCAATGAAAAAATTCGTTATATTTTAGCTTACACAATGTCTAAGCTGGTTCCCAAGCTGGTTTCCGGCTCCCTTTGCGCTCGCAAACTTGCGCCACCTTGCGTATATTGCGATAAGCGAGATGGGGCCCAGCGTAACACATGGTCGCAAAGCATGGCAGAAGTTGGTAGCCCAAACGGAAGATGCCATTAGCTTGTTTAGGGAGATGAGGGTGATGAAAAAATAAACTAACGACGGAATACACCTTCCAAGATCCGTCAGAAGCAGAGGGATAATAGGCACTTTTTAGAACAATAAATGTGCCCTATAACACGCCTTTTCCAGGTACAAGGCACATGCTCAAGGTGTTGACATGTTACCTTTTATTACCCCTGAAAACCCATGCTGCCAAGAGGCGCGAGAAAATTGAATAGCCACATTAATTATCCCACCAGGTACCCATGTACCCTGCTTGGTTATATTGAGGCAATTTGAATAAACTCAGTTGCCTGTATTTAGTGACTGGATATCAGTCTTGTTTCCATCGTTGATGGCTCAGCTGACAGTGCATTCTGGCAAGAAAATGCACGTGTCATCCCCTTATCTGATTCATTCATCTGGTCGTCACCTGGTCCGACTCATGCTACCTGAACTGCTGTCGCCTCGTGGGACAGCAGATTGATTTGAACCGTGGCCTAGAATATAGCCGTGGTGTTTCTAATTCAGTAATAGTAATAATAATAATATTACTGAAAGGTTATGTATCGCCAAGTCCAACCACAAGTGGATGCTCAAGAGCTGCAAGTGAGGTTTGAGTTAATAGTACAATGAAAGAGATGCGTTGAAGATGTGATCTGAACGCAATAAAACATGGAAACAGTTTATAGCGAGGAACAGTCTATTCCACAGTGATGACGCGCAACCACTGAAAGAACACTCGCAATAAGAGGCCAAGGCAGTCTGTAAGAAGGAATATTAAATAAGAATTGCTTCCAGATCGTTGTTGTCTGGGTGGTTGAAGCGGGTTAGCCATTCACTTATATGATAGATATTTTGGTGCCATGCCATTTAGACTCTTGTATTTGATACAGAGTACCTTAAACAGCTGTACCGGGTTGTTTGGAAGCCGTGGCCGTAGGTAGATTCCAATGGAACGGATGAAAAACCGAAGTAGTAGACGAAGTAATAGGCCCAGATGACGAAAATGTATATCATTGTTTACCACGCCAAGTGGAACAGATTGTCAAGTGGAGACGAGATCGACAACTACCTAGCTCAGAGTTGTCGTAGGCTCAAGTGACATATGCGAAGGAGTCATGGATATGTTTTGTGAGTAAACGTCAGTTTGGAACTTCCATCAAGACATCAATGTTGATTGTTTAATAACAACAAACAAAACAAATAAGACATGTCAGGTATTTAAGCAGTACCGAGCGGTCAAAAAGTTAGATTATCTGAACTAAGGGCCCAGCAGCAGTTCGTCAACAATGACGCAAGCTTCTAAATCCACTGCCTATTTGAGATAATTGTGTGTTAAAAAATGCAGGTTATCTGCGTCGTGACAAACACTGCTGACACCCTTATATCTATCCCCCTGAAGGTAGATATCTACCGAGAGTTGAGAAGTGAGAATTCCCAATGCCGTTTACCAGTGATGAATGGGGAAGAAATGTCTTGGGAGGTCCCTCTACTTAACATAAAGGGCGACTAATAGAAACAGGTGGTCAGGCTCGCTGACTTGGTTAGCACAATAAGTCATCGTATCCCAATTGTGTAGATCGATGCTCATGTTGTTAAACATAAGCTTGATTGTCTGGTCCCGACTCGATTAATTACAGACCGCTGCCATAAAGATGGAATATTGCCGAGTGAAGCGGAAAACTTAACTAGCTCACTCTGTGGTTGATACTCGACTACCCACGTATAAACTAAAGAGTACCTCAGCTGCCTAAACTATGGCTCTTGCCGGCGTCATACGAGTTACTATGGCCGACGATTCCGTGGATGGCACTCGGTCACATTTGGCTTGCGACTCCGACCGCACCATGCGGAAATAAACGATTGCCTGCCAAGCGGACTTATTATCAGTAGGGTCAAACGCAAGCAGTTGAACCCCCGGGACTAACGGCAGGACCTCATGCGGCTTGTGCCATGGGCATAAGCTACCGTCGGTCGACCTTGTCGACCTAGACGGTGTCAATCTGAGCCGAGATATATCCCGTTATGCCATGCCACCGATCCGCCGGACTACCCGTGGCTACGGGAGACGGCAGCTGGTGTACAGCCATGAAGCCCGTGTCTCCCGTAGCTGGTACGGTTGACTGGGACGATCCCATACGAGTGGGCAGCAAGCGGACCATGGGATCAGCCCCGTTATGCTCGCGCGTCTCCAGACAACCCGTGGCTAACGGGAGACGGCAGCTGATGGACAGCCGTGAAGCCCGTGTCTCCGTAGCGATGCGGTTGACTGGGACGATCCCATACGCGTGTGGGCATAAAAGCGGTCCACGGGATCAGCCCGTTATGCTCGCTAGTCGGCTCCAATCCGCCCTGCGCGGAAAGGGTGGCCGGCCGAGGGCTTTTATGGGTTGTAACCGTTGCGGTTGAAACCCAGGGACTGAAAGGGCCCACGGGCCCGTGCGGCTTTGCGCCATGGGCAAATCCTGCCTAATTCGAACCGTCGACATAGTCCCTCGAGCTCGAAACCTTGGCTTCTCCCCCGTGGGGATTGCTCATCAGCTTCAGTTCACGGGTGATACTACGGCTTTCCCGAGTACAGCACCATAACGACCTACGGGTATAAACTCTAGACCGATGGCCCTGGCCGTGGTCTTTCGAGTCTGACGGCACACGGCCGACAGGCTTCAGCCTGATCAAACTGCCTCTGCAGATTAATTTTTAGCCTCTTTTTTATCGAATTGCAAAGAATAGATAAATGGACGAATGAATGTACCCCGTAAGGGATGAAATAATGCCGAATATTGTCCATTAATCCAATCACATTACAAAAACAATTCTTGACACAATGAAAATCGGTTATAAAAAGAGTAGGGAGGACCCGTGAGGCAGGAGGCAATCAGAAATGGGGATACAATTTGGCCATGAATTTTTTGAGATTGCAGACACGTGCTTGAGACATTATGATTTTTGGCGGGAAAATTAGATGAAAATCAAGCAATATGCACAAATATAGAATGCGATTGTCAGAAACATCAACCAATGCGACTACTACCAGTGTGCCGTTTCACGAAAGCCTCTTAGCGCTACGACGTCCTAAACCACGTCGTAAAGCAGCTCTTAATTTTTTGTATCGTTCCACAAAGACCTCCTAACTTTACACCACATCATAAACAACCTCCTAGCATACGATGGGTAAGAGGCACTTGTAACTAGCTTACGACATCGTAAGTCAGCGTTTAATATGGCGACACTACTGAGAATCCAAGAGATTTTGAACAGGAGAAATATTAAGCGAGAGCGAATATTCAGAGATAGGACCCAAATATTGGACACGTTGACCGACACAGAACTGATTGCCAGGTATCGTTTCCCCCTCGACATAACATCCTTCAGCTGGTTGATCGGGTCAGCTCGGCCATCACTTTCGGCCGATAAGCGTTAAGTGTGCCCTACCAGCCCATGTTCAGGTGTTAGCAACACTTAGATATTATTCTAAAGGTGGATTTCTCAGCGAACTAGGAGACATACATGGTATTGCCAAGTCAAGTGTTAGTTCGCGTGTTGGAAGACACTCACGGAAGCAATTTGTCAACTCGCAGCACGATCTGATCCGGTTTCCATCGCCCGACAAACATGCAAAACTTGCGGAGGATTTCTTCAACATCTGTGGTTTTCCGAAAGTTGTTGGCTGCATAGATTGCACTCTAATACCGATTCAATGGCCACCATTGGATGAGGCAGTATATGTGTGCAGGGAAAGGATTCCATGCCATCAATGTGCAAGCTGTGTGCGACGCTCAACTGCGGTAAATATCCCTGACGTCCTTGACCCTTGCAATGTAAACAAACGATCTAGACTTGCTGAGACTTGCAAATAATAAATGTCATTGTGTCAGTATTTGATTTTCAAATCGCTAATATAGGCTTGTTTGTCCCATTGATCGGCTTTTTATAAAATAAGTTTGCCTTCTAATGCACGTTTACTTCAAAAATCTATTTATTTGTTGGGTATATTAAAAATATTTATATTTATTTGTTTTGATGTATATAACTGTAAGGCCATTGTGCCATGTGGTAAATGTGGAGTTGTGTTAAATATTTTTATAAAGATTGATCTCTTAAATAACATAGTACTTTATCTATGTATTTATAATTGCAGATTCACGAACATCATCGTCCAATGGCCTGGATCAACACATGATTCCCATATATTTAATAACTGCAATTTGAAATGCTGTCTCCAGGAAGGGAAATATGGCATCTGGCTTCTTGGTGATTCAGGGTAGGTATATCTATGTTCAAGTTATGTCATGTCAGCCTTTGTCTTTTATTAACAAAAATGTCATATTTCTACCCTTAACATTTAAACATTTCAAAACATTTTCCATAGGTATGCATGCAGACCCTACCTCCTGACTCCAGTCAGCAATCCAGAAAATGAAAAAGAGGAGAAATATAACCGCTGCCACACTGCTACAAGAAACTCAGTGGAGAGGGCATTTGGGTTGTGCAAATCTAGATTCAGGTAAATATAAGGAAGTCTTATGTCTTAATTCAAGGTGTTATTAAAGCTTCTCATCTAAAGAGGTAG
This sequence comes from Haliotis rubra, assembly GCF_003918875.1. Taxonomy (NCBI): domain Eukaryota; kingdom Metazoa; phylum Mollusca; class Gastropoda; order Lepetellida; family Haliotidae; genus Haliotis; species Haliotis rubra. Next base: position 56,700 of record NW_025765964.1, read on the forward strand.
TACTGGTGATTATATGTAATTATACCCTTTTCTACATAATTATTTCACTTTGTTATTCCTTCTTGAAATTCTTAATAACTGTGCTATAAACATGCATGATTCATCCCTGTCTGTGAATACAAACATGTAATTATAAAAAAATCTGTGTAGGTGTCTTCACAAATCAACTGGATGCCTGCTATTTTTATTGAGGTTGCCTGAGCCAGATGTTCTGTGTGAGACTAGTGGACCAGACATGGACAACACTCATTCTGATAACTACAACACCGATGGATATAAAGTCAGGAGAAATCTTATCAACACAAGGTTTTAACACACATAACCAGTAAGTGATCCTTCTCTGCACAATAGTGATGGGAATTGGTTAAAATATCATAATTGATGTTTGATCCATTACAACCAATCAATCATAGAAAATAATTGGTTAGCATCATTTATCAAATGTTCCTGTTATATTTGTTAATGTACACAAAAAATTAAGAAAAAACATGTAGTTCTTTGGGGTTTTATGCAAACTGCGCAAGATATTTAAAGGATGACTATGTTAGGAACAATAATTTCATGGAGTCAAAACCAGCCTTGTGAAAGATATTGTTGATGCATACAAGTGTGCAAAAATCGTTTGTGTTCGATTATGATGAGAAAACATGTTCGACTGCTTGGTTGTCTAGTCACTGCGACCAATCCTCGATTATTTCAATTAATCGGACCACCACTAGTCCACAAACCATGTAATATCCACATGTCCTACCTGAAGTGGCAAGGTAGCAGGTTTTTCAAAATCCTGAACCACTTTATAGAAACACTTGTGAATCCTCCATTATAGTATTTTTAGTGTTTATGGAAAATATATTTTTTACATACATATGTTTTATCCAAATAAGAAAACAAACACATGAAAACTTTCATCAGCACAAGTAAACATGTGCCTTTAATTAAATTTGATAATTGGAGACAATGAATTTCCAAATGATTTTTTATATTCAAATTTCTCTCGTTCCAGATCCAGCCTTTGTCTTTGGATGTCCCGGATGTCCCGCTGCACAGACAGAATTTCTTCCAAAAGATACATCTTTCTTTCTTCCTGTGCTTGAAGGATTTGATTTCTCCCAGAATGTCTTCTGAAAAGATTAAGACATTTTTTGTGTGATAACCAATGATGTGTGCATGTTCATTAATACCATCCAATGAAATATTTATGATCACAATTGCAGTACTGATACTAGAATACTGTAAACAAAGCAATAACATACCTTCATTTGATGTTTTCTTTACCGGAGGCTTCCCTTTAGGTTTTCCTTGAAAGAAATTTTGTATTGTTATTAGCTAGAGATACTAACAAAGTAAATTGCCTTTTTATGTGTGCACAAATATTTATCAATAAAGTTAAATAATGTTAAATACATACTTTTTTCAATAGCAGGAGTGACCATTGTGTCCACCACACAAGCTTGGTCCTTATCTGAAATGCATAGCATTCTTTTAAATAACTATAACTGATAACATGTTAAAAGTGTAGCTAAAAATCAGTGGAATTGCTTAACTGTGTCATTGTAAATTGCAAAGAATGGTAGCATTTCATCATCTGAATATCTGGAATGGTGTCACACCTGTGCTAGCTCCACAACTGCCTTCTGTATCTGTGGCAGTTACTGGTGTGAAGAACACTTCCTGTTGAGAATCTGAAACATATCAGTTGTGACTGTATGCATTTTCACACACAACATTAACTGGATGATAACATTGGATATGATAGTTATGTAACTGTTAAATTTTATATATGCTTTTATGTCCAAAACTACTTTACACCAAATATAAATTTATTTGATATTTATTACGTTTGACAAGAACGAGTTAAACTTTAAAATGAAAAGTAGTAGGTTTTGAATTTTTGCAAAATAAAATATTTTTGCATCTTCAAAACAAAGAAATGAGTTTGCATCATTATTTACCAAAGAGAAATGTTGTTTCTTCAGCTTCATCAGCAATAGATGGAATCATGCTGAAGACTGTGAAAGTAAAACAAATTTTACATTTGTGATGTTATAAAGAAACACTGTCAACATTTCATACAATAACTTTGAAATATATTTAGAACTTGATTAAACTACATATTTCAGTAACTTTAATACACATGTACATGAACAACATGAAGACAGTCTCATCATTACCAGGTGTTTCTATGCCTCCTTGAATCCCCTCAATAGCACAGGCAGGAATTAATTGTAGAATCTAATAAAAGAAGGAAATGGTAGCTCTATTACTATTATTATAGATATGTTTTGAGTTTCTTAGTGCATACACAATTTCATTTTCATGAATCATGTCCAGTGTTACTCAAACTCAGTTTGTTGTATTCATTATAAAACTAAATGCTTTGTATATTTATTTACCCTCTTTTCCATTACAGTAAGATCATCAGGGGGTGGTCCACCACCAGTTCTCTTAGCATTCAGCCTCCCCATGGACTCTGATTTTTGGCACATGCCTTCATATCTGTCCATTTCTTTCGGACCTCCTCTTCATTCCTTGTTATGTCACCAGTTGCATTAAGTCTGATATTGAAAATATGATATCATCATTATCATTATCATTACAGTCATTATTAATATTATCTTAGTCTGGGAAGATTGTTAGATAATAAATTTTGGGTTCAGCTGTGAAAAGGAGTGGATTATGGTTTCATGAGAAAACGAAACTTGAATAATAATAATCAATAAACCAATGAATTAATTTGGTATAATTGTACTATTCTTACATTGTAGAACATAGTTGATAGCAATAAACCATTTCCCCACAAATTTAGTTCGTTTCATTATCCGTATTATTTCAGAATGAAATAAGTCTGACAATTCGTATAAGTTTAAATAAGTACAAACGTGTTATGGAATGTCTCTCAATCTTTTTGGGTAAGTTAAAAATAGGCCAGATTTAGATTTTATTATAGTTTCATGTAACATGTCGTTGGAACAAATGAACTTACTTCGTGGTGATATCTTTCCAGATCTTCTTCTTTACATTGTTGGTGACCGTATTTGTGAGGCTTGAGATCAAGCGCTTCAAAAATTACTCTCCACGCCAGACACGCATTATATCAATGTCCGCAGTGGAGAAATTTCTTCTTCCTCTTTTAGGATCAAGCCCATAATATGTTTTCCTTGTCGTCTGCCGCTTTGAGGGGAACAACTCTGATATTACAATCTTCCATATCTCCACACAGGAGAGTTACAAGTCTTGCCGAGCAGACAGATATTGTTATTTACTATTAAAATCATCAGATTTACAAACTGATGATGGAATCTTCATGCGATGGAACATACTGTCATTAAACTTCAACAGGTTTGTAATTAACCATACTTACCATATAAGCTTTTATTGAATTCATATTTAGTGTTTGGCTCTTTTGCTGATGAAATTTAAACAGGTGCGCTTCCATTTCCGGTTCGATTACATAGGCGTTGCTATGCAAGTTAGGACATCGTAAATCGTAAATACACCCATATCTTAAGAGGAGTTTACGACGGGCTTACGATATCTTCATGCAACAGTCGTAAATCATTATGCTAGGACATCCTAAAGTAGGTCGTACGGGCTAGGACGTCGTAGCGCTAAGAGGCTTTCGTGAAACGGCACCCAGGAGTCTTGAAGTTGTTGAAAATTTGAAGAAAAGTTAAAAAACACTTCCACTCTGTAAACACGTCTTCTGTGTTGTCCATACAGAAAAATTATGAGAGGTTTTCAACAACTACGTTGTGACGTCACAGCTAGCCTAAGGGAGATAACCGCGTAACTCTTTAAGCATACCACTAGGGATAGCTATGACTTAGTTAAAAATTTCATTTCCATTCTGTATGTATCTGTGGAATCCACAGGAATAAGGCAACCATAATCCAGAGGGAACGTTTACGCCTATAATTAGAACATTTCAGTAGATTTCAGTACATTTCTGTCTATTGTCATAGTTTTCTTTTAAGACTTATTTTTAGCTAGGAACTACATCTCAGAACTACCATATTGCGAACTTGTATTAACAATTCTAAAGTAAATTCAGGGTTGAAATTGCACTACCTGACCGCCACATACAAGACATACCATATTTCACATATGTGGCTAAACGCACTGTCACTCCAGCAGGGAGCCTGAGGCCATTACGCAAGTCTGTCTGTCCAGGCTGGCGTAAAACGGTCACGCTCTCTGGGAAAGACTGATCGATGTGTTAACCTTTACATAACAGGGTCGACACACATGGTCAGCCTGACTGTCTTGTCTTGAAGGGTCAGTTAGGCAATATAACAACATACCTGACAACCATCCAGGGTGACCACCGATAAACTCTGACAACCTTGGATGATTGAGAGGATAATAGGAATTCAAAACTTTCGGTTATGTTATTAATGAAGGCTTGAGTTGTGTATATATATGGCTATGGGTGAAGGCTACCTCACTCTGTCTTCGCAGCGAATAAACGCTTCAACTTTCGAAGCCCTTCTCTGTTCTAAGGTAAGACATTATTTGACAATTGTATAACTTATTGCTCTTTACAATGATATCTGTTAGGTGAAAGTTAGGTATAACATGAATGCAGCATAGCCTTGTATCTTGTGTCTTACTGACAATATTCCCTCTTTGCGTTATATATGTTATCTTAGGGCACTGTCTGCATGGCAATATCCCACTATGAGTATGCGTACCAGTGTCAAAACTACCATGTTACTACATTCAGAGGCGATACTCATAACATCGGTTTGCCGGCAGAACACGTGCCCATGAAAATGAGTTGGCCTTGCACACTATCAATTTGATTCACTTGACTATATATGACTCTGTCTCTGTAAAGGCTTTGCACACCTATCATATTGTATTTTGATTATCACATTCTAAAATTATTAATGCATACTGCCACTGTATCGTGTTATTCACGTATCATAATGACTCACTTGACTATATATGATTCTGCCTCTGTAAAGCGTATCATACTCGAATCTGCCTTAGCACCGAATAAACGCCTCAACTCGAAGCCTTCTCTGTTCTAAGGTGCCAGCCAGTCTTGACTGCCCTACCATTGCTAATTCCCCCCCAAAAACAGTAGCAACAACACCGAAAGACTTTCACTCATACGAGCCCTACGTCAACTGGTGAGAGGATCCGTCCTGGACCAGGTCAATGACTGGCAGAACACCAGAGAATTACAGAGAGAGGCTCCGCAATTATCAAGGTGAGTTCAATGGTGAACATTCAAATATCTCCACGATACAAAAACCATTAGAACCTAAGTCTCCAACATCACCAACAGCCTTTCACACATCATCATCATCATCATCATCAACAACAACAACTACAACTACTTAATCGGCCACGACAGGAACTCCAGCTACTACGTCAAACGCCTCAACCTTGTCAGCACCAGCCTATACCAGTCCTCCAGCAACATCAGCCATGTACCATCTACAATTACCACGCTACACAGGAACACAAGATGCCACTACATGGTGGGCAGACTTTGAATCCTGGACAACGCTGCAACAAGCTTCCGACCAAAAGGCTTGCCTGTTGCTTCCCTTCCTCCTCGAAGGCCCAGCTAAGCATTGGCACCAGGCACTGTCAGATGACCACAAGTCTGACCTGAGGGAAGTCAAGCAAGCATTTCTAGAGCGGTTCAGCCGATCAGGTCATTTTGACCTGACAGTTTTATCCATCAGCCAAAGAGCAACAGAGAGTGTGGAAAATTACCTCAGCAGGGTGCAAGAGGCCACACTACAAACAGACATCCCTCGAAACTAATGGTAGCCATCACAGTCAACGGACTGCTACCATCACTCAAGCAGTGGGTGTATAACAAAGAGCCCAAATCCATGGAAGACGTCCGCCACCACGCCCAACTCGCCGAGAAGGCAAATGAAAGTTCTATGGCATCACAGGTGAACCTGGTAGATCAAGTTGACAAGCTGTCTGGTCTTGTAAAATCCTTTCTAGAAGTCAGACATGAACAGACAGTAGTGGCCCTATCACACTCCCCAAATCATCAACGGCCCAGTCATCCAGCAAGCAAACGACCTTACCATCAAAACAGGCAGTATCACCATAGCCAACCCCACCATGTAAAGACAGCACCTCCAAGCCAGTCAAACTTCCCCAACCTTTGCTCTTGATTAGTCGGGCTATCTGATGGCTGACTGGTCCCACATAGGGTATTGTGATCCTGATCGGGGATACAAGAAAAAACTAGTCTACTATTCTTTTTTGGAAAGCCTGCTATCAAGTAACCTTTGTGTAATTAGCAGTTGTTGTGTATTGACAATTCAACTTTCAACTCTATTATTTAGCATGAATTTCATCATTATGTAACTAACTCACTTATACAGTACTCTCCCTAGTGTACTGTGATGTCACTTGCATTGTGACGTCATAACTCAGTTATGATCGTCATAGTGACAACGTCATAGTCCTAACTGCCAGTTCACCTGATGAAGGGACCTGGAATGGTCTCTCGAAACGTTGATGAGAGAAATTAAAAAGAAGTTTAATCCATAAAAATATCTTGGACAACATAGGTCATGTTAAGTATTCTCAAATATTTCATGTCTTTTCGTCATTACATCATACTGTCATCCTTGGTATGGATTTTTTGCAGACTAACAGAGTTACCATAGATCTGTCATCACAAACAGTCAATCTTTATGATGGCCTTGTATCAGTCTCACTGTTAGCAACCAATGCAGGACTTGCTAGACTCCTCTTGGACTGTCAGTATCCAACCCAACTCTCAGGCAGATATTCCAGTCCATATTTCACGCTGTCCATCAGACAAACTTCTCTTGGAACCTTATCCATGCTTACAGAAGCTCAAGCTACAAGGTGCCAAATGTCTAATCAAGAACGTAAGTGGTAAAACTTGCATGAGATTTCTGAATCCAAACAGCCATTCAGTCAAACTCAGTTGCCTCTGCTTCTGTCATTGACCCTTCTTTCATATATACCCTTTCATCAGAGAAACCCTCTTCTCCTTCTGCCAATTCTCTCTGTCATCGGATGTTGACACTTCTGAGTCAACTAACCAACCTCTATCCTTCGACCTCAGTGACTCTGACCTCACTGATGATCAGAAACGTCAACTAGAATGCTTTCTCCTATCACAGCAGTCAGTCTTTGCACAAGACTGGTCTCAATTGGGTAGAACACATTTTCATGAACACAAAATTGAAACAGGAGATGCTATGCCAATTAGACAATGGTTCTACCGACAATCACCAGCTGCCAGGGAAGAATGCTCAAAACAAATCCAGCAGATGTTAGATGCCAATATAATTGAACCCAGTACTTTGGAATGGTTCCCGAGTTGTCATGGTGAAAAAGCCTGACAACAGTTATCGCTTTACTAGCGATTCGACTATAGAAAATTGAATGCTGTCACCAAGCCAATATTTTCCCTCTTCATGCGTTGCGATGATGTTGTCGGCGTAATTTGAATTGAAAAACATGCCAAATTATTTTCTGTACTGGACTGCGCCAGTGGTTTTGGGCAAATACCACTACATCCAGAGACAAAGGACAAATCTGCCTTTATCACCCAAGAAGGTATCTTTGAATTCAAACCGTCTACCTTTTGGACTTAAAAATGCTCCTGCAGCTTTCCAACAAACAATTTCTAGAGCTCTTCATGCTATGAACTGGAGATATATATTAATATATGTTGATGACATTATCATCTACAGCAAGAACTTTCAGGAACATTTACAACATCTTAGATGTGTCTTTTCAAAATTGAAAGAAGCAGGTCTAACCTTGAAATCAAGTAAGTGTAGATTTGCAGCGAAAAAAGTTACATATCTTGGTCATGTTTTCAGTAAAGATGGCATAGAAGTAGACCAAACAAAGATTGAAGCAGTTAACAACATTCCTCAGCCTAAAAATGTCCATGATATTCGGCACTTTTTAAATTGCAGCCCTGTTATATAATCTCCTCCAAAAGGACATCCCCTTCCAATGGTTCTTAGGAATGCCAACTAGCCTTTGTCCATCTGAAGAAATCTTTAACATCAACTCCTATCTTAGCATATCCGGATCCGGAGCAACTTTACATCCTTACTACAGATGCCTCGACAACAGCTCTAGGATACATTCTCGGACAACGAGATGCCTCAGGCAATGAACATGTCATTTGTTATGGAGGTCGTGCCCTGACTGCTTCTGAAAAGAAGTGGGGCATCACCCAACTTGAATGCTTGGCTGTCCTAGAAGGCATCAAAACCTTCCGAGTATATCTGGCTTCTAGGAAATTCAAGGTCATCACTGATCATCATGCTCTGAAATGGCTGAAAGACATCAAGGCCGAATCAGGTCGTCTTGCCAGATGGTCAATCATGCTACAGGAGTATGACTTTGAGATAGAACATCGAGCAGGTAGGCAAACACCAATGCAGATGCTCTATCAAGAATTCCATACCCTGAACAACTCTCAGCACCTGTTACTGATGAGTCTCCGTCTCCTCCAGTAACTATCAATGTACCTTCTCCTCCAACATCCACTTCTAAAAAAACCTTCCTATGCTGAAGCTGTCATATCTGAAGTACCTTCTAAAAGTCATTCAGCCACCAAACCTTCTCTCTCTAATTCCTCTATTCATCTTGAAGAGGAACAAAGGCATTCAGACAAACCAGAGTCACAACATCTTTCTGTTACTTTGTGTATCACAAAGAGCCACCTCAAGCAGGTCCATTTGTGCAATCTGTTGACATAGACATTCCCAACAATGACCTAGCTGAGAGGCAAAGAAATTCAAGTGACCTCCGACTTATCATTGATTACCTTTAAAAAGGTGAGATACCAGCCAACTACACAGCATCTCAAATCAGTGGTCTTCAAGGACGTTCACAGGAATATGAACTCCTTGACGGCATACTCTATCACTTCTTCCTACCAAAACATAGAGGACAAAACCAACCGACCACCTACTGTCACACAGCTTGCAGTACCAAAGGTAGACAGAAAGAAACTGTTATATGCATATCATGATTCCAATGCAGGTGGATGTCACTTTGGTTGTGACTCAACACGTCAAGCCATCATGACAAAATATTAATGGCCTGGAATGTACCAAGAAATAGAAGACTATATCAAGTCCTGTGAAGCATGCCAAAAGTCCAAACGATTTGCTCATCCCAAACCAGCTCCAATGGTTCCTATGCCCATTGAGGACAACTTCTCCAGTCTTCACGTGGACATTCTTGGACCCCTTCCTATGACCACAGAAGGACACAAGTATATACTTGTGGCCATTGATTCATTTTTCACGATGAAGGTGATAGTCCTTTCTACATCTCAGCAATTGGACCTAATCACACCTACAAGCTTCATCGATGTTCTGATAACTTGGAACATAAGTCGATGGTACATGCTAACAGGCTCAAACCAGTCATTTTGAGACGAAATGATGGCCCTCAGCAACCATCATCAGACGCCCTAATTCGGGCAGACATGCCAAACGCCTCAAGACAGTCAGGCACTAACCAAGACTTACCAACGAACCCTGAGCCAGGCCGTTGCACCTCCCACATTAAAGTCGAAGGATAACGCACAGGACCCCACAGGCTCTGATGTCAACAGGTCATCCTCTACACAGGGACCTCAGCTAGCCAGTCAATCATCACAGGATCAATTGATCCCTCAGTCAAGCAGTCATTCACAACATGCGCAATCATCACATGAAACACCCTCTTTACAGCCAACCACGTCTCATCATCACCTGTGCCAAGCACATCATCATCCTTATCACAACAGACACCAGGTCAAATATATCCTGTTCAGAAAGTTCTGAAATGCAAACTGATGGTAAACGCCACTATTGTATCAAATGGCACAACTACCAAACCCAAACTTGGGAACCCGAAGAAAATCGCGGACAGGGTTTGAAACAAGATTTCCATATTAGGAAAAATAGAGCAGGCATCTGCTATTGACCATCAACTGGATGAGTTAAAAATGGGTGTTTTAAGTTTAATTAACAATCGATTGTCCCCTCTCCTAATTTCTTAAGAAACTCTCCACCAAACTATTCTGCATCTCTCAAAACTACTTTAATTTAGGAGTCCCAACTTTCTACTTCTACAGAAAGATCCCTCCTTCTACTTTTCTCAAGGTCAGTTTATCTATACTCGTGCAGTCGATCGACTGTACGTCTCTATCAAATTTCCAATTTCTTCCTTTGGCAAACCACTGCATCTTTATAAAATTATCTCTCTTCCTGTTCCGGTCAACAAGACATCATTCCATTCAACCCAATTATTATCTGTTCCTTCATACTTTGCTATCAGTGAAGATAACCAACATTATGTCACTCTTTCTGACACTCAGATTTCCACCTGTAGAGGACGCAACATTCTTCATTGCTCATTTAGGATCTCCTTAACTCCTGTTACTGTTCCATCCTGCGAACTCGAACTTTTCCAAAACCAGTGCAAGTCAAACAACTTTGTGACTTCTGCTACTTAACTTAAGTTCACCCTCCTACTCTACTCGAGATTGACCATTCAACTGTCTTCGTCTTTCGTATACCTACTCTATCCTTAACCTGTCCTTCGACCCAAGGGATGTTTACAGGCTGTTCCTTCTGCCTTCTAAAATCACCGTGTTCCTGCACACTATCAACAGAAACCATCTTCTTCCCTGCACCCTTCAGCTCTTGCACAAACAGTACGACTCATCTGACCCGTTTACATCCTGTCAATTTGGCACTTCAACATTTCTTTGATGAAAATACCCTTTACGCCATTGCTGGTGACAACAACCTTTAAACGGGCCATATCCATCACTAATATTCCTAAATTTCGCCTGTACTCTCATAACTTCTCTCACTTTTTGGCACATGACAATCAGGATCATCTGAGTCTCAAAAGAATGGCTGACAGTGCCAAGAAAGATGAAACTGTCTTCCAAAATCTAGCACAACCTTTACTCGATGGGGAGATCAACATGACACGGGCCTGACACGTATGCTCTGATTGCCATTGCCAGTACTATCATGTCGTCTATATCTGTCATTCTTGTTATTTGGCTCTTCATAAAATTACGTTCTATATCTACTGCTCTAGCTCTTATTACTAACACCAAACCAATCCATTCTTTACAACCTCCATCTTTTTACTACAAACAACTCGTAACTACAACATCAAAACCAGGCACCATGGTTCTTCCCGATCTAACAGAATATCATGTTTTTATACTCTTAGGTTTTATATCGGTTCTGCTCTGTCTCATCATTATCATCCTCATATTTAGCAACGGAAGTCTAATCAAAACTGTCTTGTCTTGGAAATCACCACTGGCACTGTTATGACTATTATTACTCTGTCCCTATGCTCTTCTTACTGGACCATCAATTCCCCTTCATATATTCATAATCTTAGGGTCACTCATTACTTCTTTCCAAGTCTTTCTCTAGAATGGCCAAACTTCTGTATCAAAATCACCTTACTGACGCCCTCCTATACCTAGTGAACTTCATATAAATATTTTTACGCTAAGAAACTTCTCAGAAATGTTGACCCAGCGGTCAATACTTATATATTGTTGATTCATGGTGGATATTTAAGGTTTTAGAGGACGATGTAACCAAACCCCAGAAGTCCCTGTATCCAAATCTGACTGTGACATAGGTATCTTTCCTTAAAGATCAGGTAACCATATATAATTTTATGACCATTGACTTTGCCTATGTCCATTATTTAGATACAAATGCTTCTTGACCATTATCTTTTATTGTGCAACATCCTTCAATGCAATGTATGCCCATTTATGATTGTCAAACTTTGTCCAATAATTTTCTTTTGAGGACAAACGCTTTCCAGAGCAGAGGGGTATCGTCGTAGCTTTCTTTTGTAAGACTTATTTTTAGCTAGGAACTACATCTCAGAACTACCATATTGTGCGAACTAGTATTAACAATTCTAAAGTAAATTCAGGGTTGAAATTGCACTACCTGACCGCCACATACAAGACATTCTATATTTCACATATGTGGCTAAACGCACTGTCACTCCAGCAGGGAGCCTGAGGCCATTACGCAAGTCTGTCTGTCCAGGCTGGTAAAACGGTCACGCTCTCTGGGAAAGACTTGATAATGTGTTAACCTTACATAACAGGGTCGACACACATGGTCAGCCTGACTGTGCAGCTGTGAGGGTCAGTTAGGCAATATAACAACATACCTGACAACCATCCAGGGTGACCACCGATAAACTCCTGACAACCTTGGATGATTGAGAGGATAATAGAATTCAAAACTTTTCGGTTATGTTATTAATGAAGGCTTGAGTTGTGTATATATACGGCGGGCGGCGAAGGCTACCTCACTCTGTCTTCGCCGAATAAACGCCTCAACTCGAAGCCTTCTCTGTTCTAAGGTAAGACATTATTTGACAATTGTATAACTTATTGCTCTTTACAATGATATCTGTTAGGTGAAAGTTAGGTATAACATGAATGCAGCATAGCCTTGTATCTTGTGTCTTACTGACAATATTCCCTCTTGCGATATATATGTTATCTTAGGGCACTGTCTGCATGGCAATATCCCACTATGAGTATGCGTACCAGTGTCAAAAACTACCATGTTACTACATTCAGAGACGCATACTCATAACATCGGTTTGCCGGCAGACACGTGCCCATGAAAATGAGTTGGCCTTGCACACTATCAATTTGATTCACTTGACTATATATGACTCTGTCTCTGTAAAGGCTTTGCACACCTATCATATTGTATTTTGATTATCACATTCTAAAATTATTAATGCATACTGCCACTGTATACGTGTTATTCACGTATCATACTGACTCACTTGACTATATATGATTCTGCCTCTGTAAACGTATCATACTCGAATCTGCCTTCGCCGAATAAACGCCTCAACTCGAAGCCTTCTCTGTTCTAAGGTGCCAGCCAGTCTTGACTGCCCTACCATTGCTAATTCCCCCCCAAAAACAGTAGCAACAACACCGAAAGACTTTCACTCATACGAGCCCTACGTCAACTGGTGAGAGGATCCGTCCTGGACCAGGTCAATGACTGGCAGAACACCAGAGAATTACAGAGAGAGGCTCCGCAATTATCAAGGTGAGTTCAATGGTAAACATTCAAATATCTCCACGATACAAAAACCATTAGAACCTAAGTCTCCAACATCACCAACAGCCTTTCACACATCATCATCATCATCATCATCATCATCATCATCATCATCATCATCAACAACAACAACTACAACTACTTAATCGGCCACGACAGGAACTCCAGCTACTACGTCAAACGCCTCAACCTTGTCAGCACCAGCCTATACCAGTCCTCCAGCAACATCAGCCATGTACCATCTACAATTACCACGCTACACAGGAACACAAGATGCCACTACATGGTGGGCAGACTTTGAATCCTGGACAACGCTGCAACAAGCTTCCGACCAAAAGGCTTGCCTGTTGCTTCCCTTCCTCCTCGAAGGCCCAGCTAAGCATTGGCACCAGGCACTGTCAGATGACCACAAGTCTGACCTGAGGGAAGTCAAGCAAGCATTTCTAGAGCGATTCAGCCGATCAGGTCATTTTGACCTGACAGTTTTGTCCATCAGCCAAAGAGCAACAGAGAGTGTGGAAAATTACCTCAGCAGGGTGCAAGAGGCTACACTACAAACAGACATCCCTCCGAAACTAATGGTAGCCATCACAGTCAACGGACTGCTACCATCACTCAAGCAGTGGGTGTATAACAAAGAGCCCAAATCCATGGAAGACGTCCGCCACTGCGCCCAACTCGCCGAGAAGGCAAATGAAAGTTCTATGGCATCACAGGTGAACCTGGTAGATCAAGTTGACAAGCTGTCTGGTCTTGTAAAATCCTTTCTAGAAGTCAGACATGAACAGACAGTAGCTGCTGCAGCTCCTGTCCCTATGCCAAAACAAAGGGAAGAGATCACAATGGCCCTTTAATCATCAACAGTACCAGCAACGACCTTACCATCAAAACAGGCAGTATCACCATAGCCAACCCCACCATGTAAAGACAGCACCTCCAAGCCAGTCAAACTTCCCCAACCATCCACCACATTCATACCAACCAAATCGCCCAACTCGTTTTAACCAACCACAGCACCAGTCACACTCCCAGTATGACAGACCTCAACGCAGATGCAATGGTTACGGAGGTTCATGTCAAGACCGTACTCGCTGCCCCCATTTTAGAACATATTGTCAATTCTGTGGCAGATATGGCCACCCCCGTTCCCTTCGTATGTCTGCTCCTTTTGCTAAGGTGAATCACCAATAGGAACTCGAGCCTGATTTTCAGAGTTCCTCCGAGGTCAGGCACCACAAAAAACCTTTAACCCCTAAACCCCCAATGTCCAGTGCTAGTAAACCCATCCCTAATGCTAATCCAAAACAACCAGTAGATAGTTGAAGTCAATCTGTCCCAAAAAAGTCAAATCCAGAGCAAGTATCTATAGCTACCTCCCTTACAAAAAATACCATCCAAATCAAGGTCAAGCAGGTTAAAACTACAGCCTTGGTAGATACAGGTGCTACAATAAGTTGCATTCACATGAAATTCCTTTACAAAATAAACATTTCAGAATCTGATTTACAACCGTCTCCCTTAACTGAGATATAAGGTATAGGTGGTGAAACGGCATCCTGTCCTTGGGTCAGCTACACTTGATATCAACATAGGTCATGATGTCTTTCAGTGGCATTTAGAAGCTGTACATTGATGTCCAAGATATTTTTTATGGATTAAACTTCTTTTTAATTTCTCTCACAACGTTTCGGGACCATTCCAGGTCCCTTCATCAAGTGAACTGGCAGTTAGGACTACTGAGTTATGACGTCAATGCAGTGACATCACAGTACACTAGGGGGAAGTACTGTATAAGTGAGTTAGTTTAATGATGAAATTCATGAAGTTGAATATTGCCAACAACTGCTAATTACATAAAGGTTACTTGATAGCAGGCTTTCCAAAAAGAATGTAGACTCGGTTTTCTTGTATCTAAAGTTCATCCCGCGCACTTGGCAGGTATACAGATCACGATTAATTGCTGGTTTATGTCCTTTGCTTCCATGTAGTTTTCTCCGACGCCAGTCATTGTCGAAATCACCTTAATATCATTTCCACATGATTAGCAGTTGTTGTGTATTGACAATTCAACTTTCAACTCGAGGGTGTTAATATTATTTAGCATGAATTTACATCCTCATTATGTAACTAACTCACTTATACTATCTGTGATGGCTCTCCCTAGTGTACTGGAAAGTGATGTCTTTGTGTAATTAGCAGTTGTTGTGTATTGACAATTGTGAATTTCATCATTATGTAACTAACTCACTTATACGAGTACTAGTGTACTGTGATGTACACTGCATCATACTCAGTTATGGCGTCATAGTGACAACGCTCATAGTCCTAACTGCCAGTTCACCTGATGAAGGGACCTGGAATGGTCTCGAAACGTTGTGAGAGAAATTAAAAGAAGTTTAATCCATAAAAAATATCTTGGACAACATAGGTCATGTTAAGTATTCTCAAATATTTCATGTCTTTTCGTCATTACATCATACTGTCATCCTTGGTATGGATTTTTTGCAGACTAACAGAGTTACCATAGATCTGTCATCACGAACAGTCAATCTTTATGATGGCCTTGTATCAGTCTCACTGTTAGCAACCAATGCAGGACTTGCTAGACCTCTGCGGACTGTCAGTATCCAACCCAACTCTCAGGCAGATATTCCAGTCCATATTTCACGCTGTCCATCAGACAAACTCCTTCTCTTGGAACCTTATCCATGCTTACAGAAGCTCAAGCTACAAGGTGCCAAATGTCTAATCAAGAACGTAAGTGGTAAAACTTGCATGAGATTTCTGAATCCAAACAGCCATTCAGTCAAACTCAGTTGCCTCTGCTTCTGTCATTGACCCTTCTTTCATATATACCCTTTCATCAGAGAAACCCTCTTCTCCTTCTGCCAATTCTCTGTCATCGGATGTTGACACTTCTGAGTCAACTAACCAACCTCTATCCTTCGACCTCAGTGACTCTGACCTCACTGATGATCAGAAACGTCAACTAGAATGCTTTCTCCTATCACAGCAGTCAGTCTTTGCACAAGACTGGTCTCAATTGGGTAGAACACATTTTCATGAACACAAAATTGAAACAGGAGATGCTATGCCAATTAGACAATGGTTCTACCGACAATCACCAGCTGCCAGGGAAGAATGCTCAAAACAAATCCAGCAGATGTTAGATGCCAATATAATTGAACCCAGTACTTTGGAATGGTGTTCCCGAGTTGTCATGGTGAAAAAGCCTGACAACAGTTATCGTTTTGCGGTCGACTATAGAAAATTGAATGCTGTCACCAAGCCAATATTTTCCCCTCTTCCGCGTTGCGATGATGTTGTCGAATTTAATTGGTGAAAAACATGCCAAATTATTTTCTGTACTGGACTGCGCCAGTGGTTTTGGGCAAATACCACTACATCCAGAGACAAAGGACAAATCTGCCTTTATCACCCAAGAAGGTATCTTTGAATTCAACCGTCTACCTTTTGGACTTAAAAATGCTCCTGCAGCTTTCCAACAAACAATTTCTAGAGCTCTTCATGCTATGAACTGGAGATATATATTAATATATGTTGATGACATTATCATCTACAGCAAGAACTTTCAGGAACATTTACAACATCTTAGATGTGTCTTTTCAAAATTGAAAGAAGCAGGTCTAACCTTGAAATCAAGTAAGTGTAGATTTGCAGCGAAAAAAGTTACATATCTTGGTCATGTTTTCAGTAAAGATGGCATAGAAGTAGACCAAACAAAGATTGAAGCAGTTAACAACATTCCTCAGCCTAAAAAATGTCCATGATATTCGGCACTTTTTAAATTGCAGCCCTGTTATATAATCTCCTCCAAAAGGACATCCCCTTCCAATGGTTCTTAGGAATGCCAACTAGCCTTTGTCCATCTGAAGAAATCTTTAACATCAACTCCTATCTTAGCATATCCGGATCCGGAGCAACTTTACATCCTTACTACAGATGCCTCGACAACAGCTCTAGGATACATTCTCGGACAACGAGATGCCTCAGGCAATGAACATGTCATTTGTTATGGAGGTCGTGCCCTGACTGCTTCTGAAAAGAAGTGGGGCATCACCCAACTTGAATGCTTGGCTGTCCTAGAAGGCATCAAAACCTTCCGAGTATATCTGGCTTCTAGGAAATTCAAGGTCATCACTGATCATCATGCTCTGAAATGGCTGAAAGACATCAAGGCCGAATCAGGTCGTCTTGCCAGATGGTCAATCATGCTACAGGAGTATGACTTTGAGATAGAACATCGAGCAGGTAGGCAAACACCAATGCAGATGCTCTATCAAGAATTCCATACCCTGAACAACTCTCAGCACCTGTTACTGATGAGTCTCCGTCTCCTCCAGTAACTATCAATGTACCTTCTCCTCCAACATCCACTTCTAAAAAACCTTCCTATGCTGAAGCTGTCATATCTGAAGTACCTTCTAAAAGTCATTCAGCCACCAAACCTTCTCTCTCTAATTCCTCTATTCATCTTGAAGAGGAACAAAGGCATTCAGACAAACCAGAGTCACAACATCTTTCTGTTACTTTGTGTATCACAAAGAGCCACCTCAAGCAGGTCCATTTGTGCAATCTGTTGACATAGACATTCCCAACAATGACCTAGCTGAGAGGCAAAGAAATTCAAGTGACCTCCGACTTATCATTGATTACCTTTAAAAAGGTGAGATACCAGCCAACTACACAGCATCTCAAATCAGTGGTCTTCAAGGACGTTCACAGGAATATGAACTCCTTGACGGCATACTCTATCACTTCTTCCTACCAAAACATAGAGGACAAAACCAACCGACCACCTACTGTCACACAGCTTGCAGTACCAAAGGTAGACAGAAAGAAACTGTTATATGCATATCATGATTCCAATGCAGGTGGATGTCACTTTGGTTGTGACTCAACACGTCAAGCCATCATGACAAAATATTAATGGCCTGGAATGTACCAAGAAATAGAAGACTATATCAAGTCCTGTGAAGCATGCCAAAAGTCCAAACGATTTGCTCATCCCAAACCAGCTCCAATGGTTCCTATGCCCATTGAGGACAACTTCTCCAGTCTTCACGTGGACATTCTTGGACCCCTTCCTATGACCACAGAAGGACACAAGTATATACTTGTGGCCATTGATTCATTTTCACGATGAAGGTGATAGTCCTTTCTACATCTCAGCAATTGGACCTAATCACACCTACAAGCTTCATCGATGTTCTGATAACTTGGAACATAAGTCGATGGTACATGCTAACAGGCTCAAACCAGTCATTTTGAGACGAAATGATGGCCCTCAGCAACCATCATCAGACGCCCTAATTCGGGCAGACATGCCAAACGCCTCAAGACAGTCAGGCACTAACCAAGACTTACCAACGAACCCTGAGCCAGGCCGTGCACCTCCCACATTAAAGTCGAAGGATAACGCACAGGACCCCACAGGCTCTGATGTCAACAGGTCATCCTCTACACAGGGACCTCAGCTAGCCAGTCAATCATCACAGGATCAATTGATCCCTCAGTCAAGCAGTCATTCACAACATGCTAATCATCACATGAAACACCCTCTTTACAGCCAACCACGTCTCATCATCACCTGTGCCAAGCACATCATCATCCTTATCACAACAGACACCAGGTCAAATATATCCTGTTCAGAAAGTTCTGAAATGCAAACTGATGGTAAACGCCACTATTGTATCAAATGGCACAACTACCAAACCCAAACTTGGGAACCCGAAGAAAATCGCGGACAGGGTTTGAAACAAGATTTCCATATTAGGAAAAATAGAGCAGGCATCTGCTATTGACCATCAACTGGATGAGTTAAAAATGGGTGTTTTAAGTTTAATTAACAATCGATTGTCCCCTCTCCTAATTTCTTAAGAAACTCTCCACCAAACTATTCTGCATCTCTCAAAACTACTTTAATTTAGGCGTCCCAACTTTCTACTTCTACAGAAAGATCCCTCCTTCTACTTTTCTCAAGGTCAGTTTATCTATACTCGTGCAGTCGATCGACTATGCGTCTCTATCAAATTTCCAATTTCTTCCTTTGGCAAACCACTGCATCTTTATAAAATTATCTCTCTTCCTGTTCCGGTCAACAAGACATCATTCCATTCAACCCAATTATTATCTGTTCCTTCATACTTTGCTATCAGTGAAGATAACCAACATTATGTCACTCTTTCTGACACTCAGATTTCCACCTGTAGAGGACTTAACATTCTTCATTGCTCATTTAGGATCTCCTTAACTCCTGTTACTGTTCCATCCTGCGAACTCGAACTTTTCCAAAACCAGTGCAAGTCAAACAACTTTGTGACTTCTGCTACTTAACTTAAGTTCACCCTCCTACTCTACTTTCGAGATTGACCATTCAACTGTCTTCGCTCTTTTCGTTATACCTACTCTATCCTTAACCTGTCCTTCGACCCAAGGGATGTTTACAGGCTGTTCCTTCTGCCTTCTAAAATCACCGTGTTCCTGCACACTATCAACAGAAACCATCTTCTTCCCTGCACCCTTCAGCTCTTGCACAAACAGTACGACTCATCTGATCCGTTTACATCCTGTCAATTTGGCACTTCAACATTTCTTTGATGAAAATACCCTTTACGCCATTGCTGGTGACAACAACCTTTAAACGGGCCATATCCATCACTAATATTCCTAAATTTCGCCTGTACTCTCATAACTTCTCTCACTTTTTGGCACATGACAATCAGGATCATCTGAGTCTCAAAAGAATGGCTGACAGTGCCAAGAAAGATGAAACTGTCTTCCAAAATCTAGCACAACCTTTACTCGATGGGGAGATCAACATGACACGGATTGCCATTGCCAGACAACCTATATGCTCTGATTGCCATTGCCAGTACTATCTTATGTCTAACACCAAACCAATCCATTCTTTATCCATCTGTCATTCTTGTTATTTGGCTTCTTCTAACAAAATTACGTACTCTATATCTACTGCTCATTAGCTCTTATTACTAACATCCAAACCAATCCATTCTTTACAACCTGTCCCCATCTTTTTACTGGACCAAACAACATAATCTTAGGGTCACTCATTACTTCTTTCCAACTACAAACTGTATCAAAACCAGGCACCATGGTTCGAGTGAACTTCGATCTAACAGAATATCATGTTTTATACTTCTATAGGTTTTATGGTGGATATTTAAGGTTTCTGCGATGTAACCAAACTCCCTCATCATTATCCAAATCTCTGTGACATAGGTATTTAAGCAACAGGTAAAGTCTAATCAAATTGACTTTGCCTGTCTTGCCTCTTGACCATTATCTTTATTGTGCAACATCCTTTCAATGTATTTAAGACTTAATTTTTTTTAGCTAGGAACTACATCTCAGAACTACCATATTACTTGAACTAGTATTAACAATTCTAAAGTAAATTCAGGGTTGAAATTGCACTACCTGACCGCCACATACAAGACATTCTATATTTCACATATATGCTAAACGCACTGTCACTCCAGCAGGGAGCCTGAGGCCATTACGCAAGTCTGTCTGTCCAGGCTGGCGAAACGGTCACGCCTCTCTGGGAAAGACTGATACGTGTGTTAACCTTACATAACAGGGTCGACACACATGGTCAGCCTGACTGTGCGCGAAGGGTCAGTTAGGCAATATAACAACATACCTGACAACCATCCAGGGTGACCACCGATAAACTCCTGACAACCTTGGATGATTGAGAGGATAATAGGAATTCAAAACTTTCGGTTATGTTATTAATGAAGGCTTGAGTTGTGTATATATACGGCGGGCGGCGAAGGCTACCTCACTCTGTCTTCGCCGAATAAACGCCTCAACTCGAAGCCTTCTCTGTTCTAAGGTAAGACATTATTTGACAATTGTATAACTTATTGCTCTTTACAATGATATCTGTTAGGTGAAAGTTAGGTATAACATGAATGCAGCATAGCCTTGTATCTTGTGTCTTACTGACAATATTCCCTCTTGCGATATATATGTTATCTTAGGGCACTGTCTGCATGGCAATATCCCACTATGAGTATGCGTACCAGTGTCAAAAACTACCATGTTACTACATTCAGAGACGCATACTCATAACATCGGTTTGCCGGGCAGACACGCGTGCCCATGAAAATGAGTTGGCCTTGCACACTATCAATTTGATTCACTTGACTATATATGACTCTGTCTCTGTAAAGGCTTTGCACACCTATCATATTGTATTTTGATTATCACATTCTAAAATTATTAATGCATACTGCCACTGTATACGTGTTATTCACGTATCATACTGACTCACTTGACTATATATGATTCTGCCTCTGTAAACGATCATACTCGAATCTGCCTTAGCCGAATAAACGCCTCAACTCGAAGCCTTCTCTGTTCTAAGGTGCCAGCCAGTCTTGACTGCCCTACCATTGCTAATTCCCCCCCAAAAACAGTAGCAACAACACCGAAAGACTTTCACTCATACGAGCCCTACGTCAACTGGTGAGAGGATCCGTCCTGGACCAGGTCAATGACTGGCAGAACACCAGAGAATTACAGAGAGAGGCTCCGCAATTATCAAGGTGAGTTCAATGGTAAACATTCAAATATCTCCACGATACAAAAACCATTAGAACCTAAGTCTCCAACATCACCAACAGCCTTTCACACATCATCATCATCATCATCATCATCATCATCATCATCATCAACAACAACAACTACAACTACTTAATCGGCCACGACAGGAACTCCAGCTACTACGTCAAACGCCTCAACCTTGTCAGCACCAGCCTATACCAGTCCTCCAGCAACATCAGCCATGTACCATCTACAATTACCACGCTACACAGGAACACAAGATGCCACTACATGGTGGGCAGACTTTGAATCCTGGACAACGCTGCAACAAGCTTCCGACCAAAAGGCTTGCCTGTTGCTTCCCTTCCTCCTCGAAGGCCCAGCTAAGCATTGGCACCAGGCACTGTCAGATGACCACAAGTCTGACCTGAGGGAAGTCAAGCAAGCATTTCTAGAGCGATTCAGCCGATCAGGTCATTTTGACCTGACAGTTTTGTCCATCAGCCAAAGAGCAACAGAGAGTGTGGAAAATTACCTCAGCAGGGTGCAAGAGGCTACACTACAAACAGACATCCCTCCGAAACTAATGGTAGCCATCACAGTCAACGGACTGCTACCATCACTCAAGCAGTGGGTGTATAACAAAGAGCCCAAATCCATGGAAGACGTCCGCCACCACGCCCAACTCGCCGAGAAGGCAAATGAAAGTTCTATGGCATCACAGGTGAACCTGGTAGATCAAGTTGACAAGCTGTCTGGTCTTGTAAAATCCTTTCTAGAAGTCAGACATGAACAGACAGTAGCTGCTGCAGCTCCTGTCCCTATGCCAAAACAAAGGGAAGAGATCACAATGGCCCTTTAATCATCAACAGTACCAGCAACGACCTTACCATCAAAACAGGCAGTATCACCATAGCCAACCCCACCATGTAAAGACAGCACCTCCAAGCCAGTCAAACTTCCCCAACCATCCACCACATTCATACCAACCAAATCGCCCAACTCGTTTTAACCAACCACAGCACCAGTCACACTCCCAGTATGACAGACCTCAACGCAGATGCAATGGTTACGGAGGTTCATGTCAAGACCGTACTCGCTGCCCCCATTTTAGAACATATTGTCAATTCTGTGGCAGATATGGCCACCCCCGTTCCCTTCGTATGTCTGCTCCTTTTGCTAAGGTGAATCACCAATAGGAACTCGAGCCTGATTTTCAGAGTTCCTCCGAGGTCAGGCACCACAAAAAACCTTTAACCCCTAAACCCCCAATGTCCAGTGCTAGTAAACCCATCCCTAATGCTAATCCAAAACAACCAGTAGATAGTTGAAGTCAATCTGTCCCAAAAAAGTCAAATCCCGAGCAAGTATCTATAGCTACCTCCCTTACAAAAAAATACCATCCAAATCAAGGTCAAGCAGGTTAAAACTACAGCCTTGGTAGATACAGGTGCTACAATAAGTTGCATTCACATGAAATTCCTTTACAAAATAAACATTTCAGAATCTGATTTACAACCGTCTCACTTAACTGAGATATAAGGTATAGGTGGCGAACGGCATCCTGTCCTTGGGTCAGCTACACTTGATATCAACATAGGTCATGATGTCTTTCAGTGGCATTTAGAAGCTGTACATTGATGTCCAAGATATTTTTTATGGATTAAACTTCTTTTTTAATTTCTCTCACAACGTTTCGGGACCATTCCAGGTCCCTTCATCAGGTGAACTGGCAGTTAGGACTATGACGTTGTCACTATGACGTCATAACTGAGTTATGACGTCACAATGCAAGTGACATCACAGTACACTAGGGAGAGTACTGTATAAGTGAGTTAGTTACATAATGATGAAATTCATGCTAAATAATAGAGTTGAAAGTTGAATTGTCAATACACAACAACTGCTAATTACACAAAGGTTACTTGATAGCAGGCTTTCCAAAAAAGAATAGTAGACTCGTTTTTTCTTGTATCTAAAGTTCATCAAAAGTTCATCAAAAGATAATCAAGAGGTCCCACGCACTTGGCAGGTATACACCTTGATCACGATTAATTGCTGGTTTATGTCTCCTTATCTCGACAGCTTCCTGTAGTTTTCTCCGACGCCAGTCATTGTTATTTCTCGAAATCACCCTAATATCATTCCACATGATTACATGACTTGGGTTATTTGCCTTGTGCTCCGATATAGCTGACTTATCATTTTGTTTGCATACTGATGACTTGTGTTCAGCAACTCGGGTGTTAATGGGCCTGAGAGTCTCGCCAATATATTGATCGCCACAGCTGCATGGTATTTGGTATACACATCCTCTAGGGTTAGGGCTTCCATTGCTAGATCCTCTACCATTTGAGGAGTGTCTTAATTGCTGTACGGCTAGAGAAAGTTATATCAAAGCCCGCTTTGCTCTTGATTAGTCGGGCTATCTGATGGCTGACTGGTCCCACGTAGGGTATTGTGATCCTGATCGGGGGATACAAGAAAAACGAGTCTACTATTCTTTTGGAAAGCCTGCTATCAAGTAACCTTTGTGTAATTAGCAGTTGTTGTGTATTGACAATTCAACTTTCAACTCTATTATTTAGCATGAATTTCATCATTATGTAACTAACTCCTTATACAGTACTCTCCCTAGTGTACTGTGATGTCACTTGCATTGTGACGTCATAACTCAGTTATGACGTCATAGTGACAACGTCATAGTCCTAACTGCCAGTTCACCTGATGAAGGGACCTGGAATGGTCTCGAAACGTTGTGAGAGAAATTAAAAAAGAAGTTTAATCCATAAAAAATATCTTGGACAACATAGGTCATGTTAAGTATTCTCAAATATTTCATGTCTTTTCGTCATTACATCATACTGTCATCCTTGGTATGGATTTTTTGCAGACTAACAGAGTTACCATAGATCTGTCATCACGAACAGTCAATCTTTATGATGGCCTTGTATCAGTCTCACTGTTAGCAACCAATGCAGGACTTGCTAGACCTCTGCGGACTGTCAGTATCCAACCCAACTCTCAGGCAGATATTCCAGTCCATATTTCACGCTGTCCATCAGACAAACTCCTTCTCTTGGAACCTTATCCATGCTTACAGAAGCTCAAGCTACAAGGTGCCAAATGTCTAATCAAGAACGTAAGTGGTAAAACTTGCATGAGATTTCTGAATCCAAACAGCCATTCAGTCAAACTCAGTTGCCTCTGCTTCTGTCATTGACCCTTCTTTCATATATACCCTTTCATCAGAGAAACCCTCTTCTCCTTCTGCCAATTCTCTGTCATCGGATGTTGACACTTCTGAGTCAACTAACCAACCTCTATCCTTCGACCTCAGTGACTCTGACCTCACTGATGATCAGAAACGTCAACTAGAATGCTTTCTCCTATCACAGCAGTCAGTCTTTGCACAAGACTGGTCTCAATTAAGGTAGAACACATTTTCATGAACACAAAATTGAAACAGGAGATGCTATGCCAATTAGACAATGGTTCTACCGACAATCACCAGCTGCCAGGGAAGAATGCTCAAAACAAATCCAGCAGATGTTAGATGCCAATATAATTGAACCCAGTACTTTGGAATGGGTGTTCCCGAGTTATCATGGTGAAAAAGCCTGACAACAGTTATCGCTTTCTGCGATCGACTATAGAAAATTGAATGCTGTCACCAAGCCAATATTTTCCCCTCTTCGCGTTGCGATGATGTTGTCGACGCAATTGGTGAAAAACATGCCAAATTATTTTCTGTACTGGACTGCGCCAGTGGTTTTGGGCAAATACCACTACATCCAGAGACAAAGGACAAATCTGCCTTTATCACCCAAGAAGGTATCTTTGAATTCAACCGTCTACCTTTTGGACTTAAAAATGCTCC